>NC_045445.1:20108060-20132221 GCF_002776525.5 Piliocolobus tephrosceles
CTCTCTCTTTTTCTTTCTTTCTTTCTTTCTTTCTTTCTTTCTTTCTTTCTTTCTTTCTTTCTTTCTTTCTTTTTCTTTCTTTCTCTCTCTCTCTCTCCCTCCCTCCCTCCTTCTTTCTTCTTTCCTTTCCTTCTTTCTTTCTTTCCTTCTTTCCTTCCTTCCTTCCTCCTTCCTTCCTTCCTTCCTTCCTCCCTCCCTCCCTCCCTCCCTCTTTCTTTCTTTCTTTCTTTCTTTCTTTCTTTCTTTCTTTCTTTCTTTCTTTCTTTCTTTCTTTCTTTCCCTTTCTTCCTTTCTTCCTTTCTTCCTTTCTTCCTTTCTTTCTTTCTTTCTTTCTTTCTTTCTTTCTTTCTTTCTTTCTTTCTTTCTTTCTTTCTTTCTTTCTTTCTTTCTTTCTTTATCTTTCGCCAGAGTCTCACTCTGCCACCAGGCTGGAGTGCTGTGGTGCAATCTCAGCTCGCTGAAACCTCCACCTCCCAGGTTTAAGTGATTCTCCTGCTTCAGCCTCCCGAGTAGCTGGGATTACAGGCTCACACCACCACGCCCAGCTAATTTTTGTATTTTTAGTAGAGATGGCATTTCACTATGTTGACCAGGATGGTCTTGATCTCTTGACCTTGTGATCTGCCTGCTTTGGCCTCCCAAAGTGCTGGGATTACAGGTGTGAACCACCACACTGGGCTTTAACATGGGATTCTTAATGGGCCAGCTGGTAACGACCATGGGCAGGCATAGCTTTCTGGTGGGTTCTCTAGTTAGGTAGGGTCACTTCATTCACTCTGAGATCAGGTGGTGCACTTGACTGGCCATGATCTGCACTTTAAATCCTACTTTCTTTTGGCCTCCTTGGATTCAGAGAGGAATCAGCTGTTAACATCATAGAAGATCCCCTGTATGTGATGAGTAGCTTATTTCTTGCTACTTTCAAGATTTCCTCTTTGTTTTTGCTTTCAGCGATATGACTACAATGTATTTAGGTGTAAATCTTTTAAATTTGCTGAATTTCCTGGATATGTAAATTCATGTCTTTCATTAAATTTGGGAAGATTTTGCCACTATTTCTAACATATTCTTTCTGTCCTTTCTCTTTTCTCCCAGTAGAACTCCTATTAGGTGTATGTTAGTATGCTTGATGGTGTGACACAAGTTTTAGGCTCTGTTAATTTTTTTTCTCATTCTTTTCTCATCCTGCTCTTCAGACTAGATGCTCTCAATTGGCCTATCTTCATGTTCACTGATTCTTTTTTTTTTTTTTTGGTCATTTCAAATCTGCTGTTGGAACCCACGTAGTGATTTTTTATTTCCATTACTGTATTTTTCAGCTCCAGAATTTCCATTTGGTTTCTTTCTGTAATTTCTACCTCTTTATTGATATTGCCTATTTTTTGAGACACCAATTTCCTGGTTTTCTTTTGTTCTTTGTCTGTTTTCTTTAGCTCTTTGATCATATTTTCATTTAAAGTCTTTGTCTAGTAAGTCCAATGCCTGGGCTTCCTTATAGACAGTTTCTATTAATTTCTCTTTTTTTTCCTGTGAATCAACCATACTTTTTTGTTTTCCTGCATGCCTCATAATTTTTTGTTGAATACTAGACATTTGGAACATTGTAATGTGGCAACTCTGGACATCAGATTCTCCTCCTTCTCCATGGTTTGGTGTTGCTGTTTGTCATAAGTTGTTGTTGTTGGCTTATTTCATGACTTTTCTAAACTATATGTAAAATCTGCATTTTTTTCTCATATGTTGCCACTGACATCTGTGTCTTATTACCACAGTGGTTAGCTAGTGTTTGACAGAGTTATCTTAAAAGTCTGAGGAAAAAAAAAAATAGAAGGAAAGGAAGGAAAGATGGAAGCAAGCAAAGAAGAGAAGAGAAAAGAAAAATTTAAAAAGAAAACCATGGGCCAGGCATGGTTACTCATGCTTGTAATCCCAGCACTTTGGGAGGCTGAGGCAGGAGGATCACTTGAGCTCAGGAGTTCTAGACCAGCCTGGGCAACATAGTGAGACCCTGTCTCTACAAATAACAAAAAAATTAACCAGGCATGGTGTTGCATGCCTGTGGTCCCAGCTACTCAGAAGGCTGAGACAGGAGGATCACCTGAGCACAGGTCAAGGATGCAGTAAGTCGTGATCTCTCTACTGCACTCCAGCTGGGTGACAGAGTGAGACCCTCTCTATTAAAAAAAAAAAAATGCCTAGGTGCAGTGGCTCACACCTGTACTCCTAGCACTTTGGAAGGCCAAGATGGGCAGATTGATTGAGCCCAGGAGCCAGGAGTTCAAGAGCAGCCTGGCAATGTAATGAAATCCCATCTCTACAAAATATACAAAAATTAGCTGGCTGTGGTCGTGTGTGCCTGTGGTCCCAGCTACTTGGGAGGCTGAGGTGGGAGGATTGCTTGAGCTTAGGAGGTTGAGGCTGCAGTATGCTGTGATTGTGCCACTGCAGTCCAGCCTGGGTGACAAGGTGAGGCCCTGTCTCAAATTAATTAATTAATTAATTAAAATAAATAAAAAAAGAAAAAGAAAAAAAGTACTATTCTAGTTTTTGCAGATTTTAGCTAGAGTGTTTAAAATTCTGTCTCATCTTTAACTTCCTGTTCATGTGGAGACTGAAAGCCAGTCATAGCTGAAATATTAGGGTCTTCTCAGGCGTTTCCTGAGCACGTGTTCAGCATTGGTATACCTGTGACTTTCTCAATTCCACATTATATGACTCATCTTTCAAAAGCCCTTATTTCTGCCTGTATCTCCTTTTTCAATCTCCACTTTCTTTATCTTTTTGGTTTGTCTGTTCACTGTTGTCCCTTGACCCAGGCTATGGAAGACAATATCTATGCTTTAAATGATTTCAGCAAAAGTCACATGAGAAGCCACTCCAGCCCTGGGAAAGCTCTGAGTAAGGCAAAACAAAGGCAAACTTTTGTGCTAGTCCTTAAGGAAGCTGCCAGACAGGTTGAGACTCACAACTACAATTCTTTGAGGATAAGGTCCATATTGCTTCCTGTGGCACTGGGAACTTGCACTAAGAGTACAGGCTGCCATTCTCACAGCTGCCACCATCTGGGGTGTGGGGAATGGTAAGCAAGGATTTTTTTCTGTTATTGAATTATTTTATTCATTTCTTTTTTTAATACTTTAAGTTCTAGGGTACATGTGCACAACGTGCAGGTTTATTACATATGTATACATGGTGCCATGTTGATTTGCTGCACCCATTAACTCGTCATTTACATTAGCTATTTCTCCTAATGCTATCCCTCCGTCACCCCCCTACCACACAACAGGCCCTGGAGTGTGATGTTCCCCGCCCTGTGTCCAAGTGTTCTCACTATTCAATTTCCACCTATGAGTAAGAACATGCAGAGTTTGGTTTTCTGTCCTTGCCATAGTTTGCTCAGAATGATGGTTTCCACCTTCATCCATGTCTCTTCAAAGGCCATGTTCTCATCCATTTTTTATGGCTGCATAGTATTGCATGGTGAATATGTGCCACAGTTTCTTAATTCAGTCTATCCTTGATAGACATTTGGGTTGGTTCCAAGTCTCTGCTATTGTGAATGGTGCTGCAATAAACATACATGTGCATGTGTCTTTATATCAGCATGATTTATAATCCTTTGGGTACATATCCAGTAATGGGATCCCTGGGTCAAATGATATTTCCAGTTCTAGATCCTTAAGGAATCACCACACTGTCTTCCACAATGGTTGAACTAGTTTACGCTCCCACCAACAGTGAAAAAACTTCCCTATTTCTCCACATTCTCTCCAGCACCTGTTGTTTCCTGACTTTTTGATGATTGCCATTCTAACTGGTGTGAGATGGTATCACATTGTGGTTTTGATTTGCATTTCTCTGATGACCAGTGATAATGAGCATTTTTTCATGTGTTTGTTGGCTGCATAAATGTCTTCTTTTGAAAAGTGTCTGTTGATATCCTTTGCCCACTTTTTGATGGGGTTGTTGATTTTTTCTTGTAAATTTGTTTAAGTTCTTTGTAGATTCTGGATATTAGTCCTCTGTCAGATGGGCAGATTACAAAAATTTTCTCCCATTCTGTAGGTTGTCTGTTCACTCCGATGGCAGTTTCTTTTGCTGTGCAGAGGCTCTTTAGTTTAATTAGATCCCATTTGTCAATTTTGGCTTTTGTTGCCATTGCTTTTGGTGTTTTAGTCATGAAGTCTTTGCCCATGCCTATGTCCTGAATGATATTGCCTAGGTTTTCTTCTAGGGTTTTGATGGTTTTCGGTCTAACATTTAAGTCTCTAATCCATCTTGAATTAATTCTTATATAAGGTGTAAGGAAGGGACCCAGTTTCAGCTTTCTACATATGGCTAGACAGTTTTCCCAGCACCATTTATTAAATAGGGAATCCTTTCCCCATTTCTTGTTTTTGTCAGGTTTGTCAAAGATCAGATGGTTGTATATGTGTGGTGTTATTTCTGAGGCTTCTATTCTGTTCCATTGGTCTATATCTCTGTTTTGGTACCAGTACCATGCTGTTTTGGTTACTGTAGCCTTGTAGTATAGTTTGAAGTCAAGTAGCGTGATGCCTCCAGCTTTGTTCTTTTGGCTTAGGATTGTCTTGGCAATGTGGGCTCTTTTTTGGTTCCATATGAACTTTAAAGTGGTTTTTTTCCAATTCTGTGAAGATAGTCATTTGTAGTTTGATGGGGATGGCATTGAATCTATAAATTACCGTGGGCAGTATGGCCATTTTCACGAGATTGATTCTTCCTATCCATGAGCATGGAATGTTCTTCCATTTGTTTGTGCCCTCTTTTATTTCGTTGAGCAGTCATTTGTAGCTCTCCTTGAAGAGGTCCTTTACATCCCTTGTAAGTTGGATTCCTAGGTATTTTATTGTCTTTGAAGCAGTTGTGGATGGGAGTTCACTCATGATTTGGCTGTTTGTCTGTTATTGGTGTATAGGAATGCTTGTGATTTTTGCACATTGGTATTGTATCCTGAGACTTTGCTGAAATTGCTTATCAGCTTAAGGAGATTTTGGGCTGAGACGATGGGGTTTTCTAAATATACAATCATGTCATCTGCAAACAGGGATAATTTGACTTCCTCTTTTCCTGGTTGAATATACCCTTTATTTCTTTCTCCTGCCTGATTGCCCTGGCCAGAACTTCCAACACTATGTTGAATAGGAGTGGTGAGAGAGGGCATCACTGTCTTGTGCCAGTTTTCAAAGGGAATGCTTCCAGTTTTTGCTCATTCACTATACTATTGGCTGTGGGTTTGTCATAAATACCTCTTATTATTTTGAGATACGGTCCATCAATACCTAGTTTATTGAGAGTTTTTAGCATGAAGGGCTGTTGAATTTTGTCAAAGGCCTTTTCTGTATCTATTGAGATAATCATGTGGTTTTTGTTTTTGGTTCTGTTTATGTGATGGATTACATTTACTGATTTGTGTATGTTGAACCAGCCTTGCATCCCAGGGATGAAGCCAACTTGATCTTGGTAGATAAGTTTTTTGATGTGCTGTAAGCAAGCAATTTTAAGTACCACAACACTCTTACAGCAGAGAAGCAGGGGTTTTAAAAAATTAATCATTTTCCTAGTCATAGTAATTTTTTACTATATTCTGGAGTTCTGTAAAAGTTCACTCTGACAGTTTTTGCCAACTCATTTGTTACTTTTGGGGTGTGGTAGAACCCTGGTTTCCTCTAGGCTGCCATTTTTCATGTCATCTTGTTTGTTTCCTTTTTTTCCTCTGTTTTCTTCTCCATACATTCCTGCAATATATCTGAACACTTTTTACAAGTAAATATTTATTTATCTATAGTGTTTTTGAACATATATCTTTGTATAGTTTTTTAGTGGTTATTCTAGGCTTACAATATACATACTTAACACTTTTTTAAAAAAATGCTATTTTTACCTGACACATAATAATAATTGTATATATTTATGGGGTACAATGTGATGTTTCAATACACATATACATTGTGTAACAAATAATTGAATCGGGGTAATTAGCATATCTATCACCTCAAACATTTACCATTTCTTGGTGGTGGGAGCATAGAAAATCCCCCTCTAGTTATTTTGAGATAGGATTTTCTTCCCTTTTAAAGCTGAATAATATTTCATTGAGTGTATATATCACATTTTCTTTATCCATTCATCTGTCAATGGACATGTGGGTTATTTCTTTATATTAGCTATTATGAATACTGCTGCAATGAACATGAGAATGCAGAGACCTTTTAAAAATCTTTATTTCTCCACTCAGCCTGGGTTCACAAAAAAAAAAAGAAACATAAAAAGTAAAATATTAAAGATCTTTATTTCAATTCCTTTGTATATATACCCAGAAGTGGGAAAAAATTTTAAAGATCGTTATTTCAATTCCTTTGTATGTATACCCAGAAGTGAGATAGCTGGATCATATGTTAGTTCTAATTTTAATATTTTGAGGAATATCCATATTACTTTCCATAGCTGTTGCACCATTGTATACTCCCAACCAACAGTGTACAGAATCCCAATTTCTCCACATTTTTGCCAGCACACTGTCTTATTTTTTATATAGTATAACTATGAAAACAGGTGTAAGGTGAGATCTCCTTCTAGTTTTGATTTGCACTTCCCTGATAATGATGTGGAGCATCTATTTATATGCCTGTTGTTCATTTATATGCCTTCTTTGGAGAAATATATGTTCAAGTCCTTGGACTATTTATTTATTTACTTATTTATGTTTTGATTTAGAGTTGAAGGGGTTCCTTATATATTTTGGCAAATAATCTCTTATCAGAGATATGGTTTGCAAATATTTCTCCCCTTCTGTAGATTGCCTTTTTACTCTGTTGATTTTGGCTATTCTTGGTCTTTCGTGAATCCATGTGAATTTTATTATTGCTTTTCCTATTTTAGCATTAATTTTGTAGACTGCTTTGGTTAGTGTGCACACTTTCACAATATTAAGTATTCCATCCATGGACACAGGATATCTTTTCATTTATTAGTGTCTTTAATTTCTTTCAGCAATGTTTTGTGGTTTTCAGTGTGCAAGTCTTTCACCTCCTTGGTTAAGTTTATTCCTAAGTATTTTATTCTTTTCAATGCTATTTTAAATTACATTATTTACTTAATTGCTCTTTATTTTTTTTCGAGACAGAGTTTCGCTCTTGTTGCCCGGGCTGGAGTGCAATGGCGCAATCTCAGCTCACGGCAACCTGCGCCTCCTGGGTTCAAGTGATTCTCCTGCCTCAGCCTCCCAAGTAGCTGAGATTACAGGCACCCGCCACCACGCCTGGCTAATTTTTGTATTTTTAGTAGAGTCGGGGTTTTGCCATGTTGGCCAGGCTGGTCTGGAACTCCTGACCTCAAGTGATCCGTCCGCCTTGGCCTCCCAAAGTGCTGGGATTAAAGGCGTGAGCCACCACAGCCGGCCCCTTAATTGCTTTTGGATGGCTTGTTGTTAGTGTATAGAAACACAACTCCTTTATTGAGCTCATTTATTAGGTCAAACAGATTGTTTGCGGAAGTTTTAAGGTTTTGTATATATAGAATAATATCATCTGCAAACAGAGACAATTTTACTTCTTCCTTTTCCATTTGGATTATTTTTATTTCTTTTTTAATATTTAATTGCTCTGGATAGGACTTCCAGCAGTATGTTGAATCAAGGTATCAAGAGTGGGCATACCTATCTCATTGCTGATCTTAGAGGAAACACTTTCAATTTTTCACCATTTAGTATAATGTCAGCTGTGGGCTTGTCATATATGGCCTTTATTACATTGAAATACAGTTCTTCCATACTGCTAAAAATTTTTATAATAAAGGGGTGTTGAATTTAGTCAAATACTTTTTCTGCATCTATTGATATAATCAGGTGATTTTTATTTTTCATTCTATTCATGTGGTGTATGCATAACTGATTTGCACATGTTGGGCCAACCTTGCATACCAAGGGTAAATTCCATCTGGTCATAATGTATAATCTGTTTTTTGATTTTTAAAAAATATTTTTGTTTGTTTTTTAATTTTTGTGGGTACATAAAAGGTGTATATATTTATGGGATACATGAGGTGTTTTGATACAGGCATGCAATGTGAAATAAGCACATCATGGAGAATGGGGTACCCATCCCCTGAAACATTTATCCTTTGAGTTACAAACAATCCAATTACACTCTTTAAGTTTTTTAAAAATGTACAATTATTATTGACTATAGTCACCCTATTGTGCTATCAAATAGTAGGTCTTATTCATTCTTTTTATTTTTTGAACCCATTAACCATCCCCATCTCCTTGTCAGTGCCCCATTACCCTTCCCAGCCTCTGGTAACCCTCCTTCTACTTTTTATCTCCACGAGTTCAATTGTCTTGATTTTTCAATCCCACAAGTAAGTGAGAAAATATGATGTTTGTCTTTCTGTGCGTGGCTTATTTCACTTAACATAATGATCTCTAGTTCAATTTATGTTGTTGCAAATGACTGGATCTCATCCTTTTCATGGCTGAACAGTGCTTCATTGTGTGTATGTACATTTTCTTTATCCATTCATCTGTTGATGGATGCTTAGGTTGATTCCAAACATTAGCTATTGTAAACAGTGCTGCAGCAAACATAGGTGTGCAGATATCTCTTTGATATGTTGTTTTCCTTTCTTCTGGGCATACGCCCAGCAGTGGGATTGCTGGATCATATGGTAGCTCAATTTTTATTTTTTTGAGGACCTTCCAAACTGTTTTCCATAGTGACTGTACTAATTTACATTTCCACAAACAGTGTTCCATGGTTCTCTTTTCTATGCATTATCACCAGCAGTTGCTATTGCCTGTCTTTTGGATAAAAGCCACTTTAACTGGGGTAAGATGGTATCTCATTGTAGTTTTGATATGCATTTCTCTGATGATTAATGATACTGAACTCCTTTTCAAATGCCTATCTGCCATTTGTATGTCTTCTTTTGAGAAATGTCTATTCAAAATTTTTACCCATTTTTTTCACAGGATTATTAGATTTTTTTTTTCCTATAGAGTTGTTTGAACTCCTTAGATATTCTGGTTAATCTTTTGTCAGATGGGTAGTTCGAAATATTTTCTCCCATTCTTTGGGTTGCCTATTCACTTTGTTGATTGTATCCTGTGCTGTGCAGAAGATTTTTTTAACTTGATGTGATACCATTTGTGCAGAAGCTTTTTAACTTGATGTGATACCATTTTTGCTTGGGTTGCCTGTGCTTGTGGGATATTGCTCAATAAATCTTTGCCCAGACCAATGTCCTGGAGCATTTTCCCAATGTTTTCTTGTAGTAGTTTCATAGTTTGTGGTCTTAGTTTTAAGTCTTTAATAAATTTTGCTTTGATTTTTGCATATGGTGAGAGATAGGGGTCTAGTTTCATTCTTCTGCATATGAATATCCAGTTTTCCAGCACCAGGTATTGAAGAGACTATCTGTTCCCCAGTGTATACCTTGGCACCTCTGTCAAAAATAGGTGTGTGAATTTGTTTCTGGGTACCTTGTTCTGTTCCATTGGTTACATGTCTGCTTTTATGCCAGTACCATGCTGTTTTGGTTACTATAGCTCTGTTTGTAATTTGAAGTCAGGTAATGTGATTCCTCCAGTTTTGTTCTGTTTGCTTAGGATAGCTTTGGCTATTCTGGGTATTTTGTGGTTCCATATGAATTTTAGGATAGTCTTTTCTATTCCTGTAAAGGATGTCCTTGGTATTTTGATAGGGATTGCATTGATTCTGTAGATTGCTTTGGGTAGTATGGAAATTTTAACAGTATTGATTCTTCCAGTCAATGAACATGTAATATTTTTCCTTTTTTTGTGTGTGTGTGTCCTTTTAATTTCTTTCATGAGTGTCTTATAGTGGTTTTTTTTTTTTTTTTTTTTTGACAAACTCTCACTCTGTCACCCAGGCTGGAGTGCAGTGGCGCAATCTTGGCTCACTGCAACCTCCGACTTCTGGGTTCAAATGATTCTCCTGCCTCAGCCTCCTGAGTAGCTGGAATTACAGGCGCCCACCAACACGCCCAGCTAATTTTTGTATTTTTAGTAGAGACGGGGTTTCTCCATATTGGCCAGGCTGATCTCGAACTCCTGACCTCAAGTGATCTGCCCACCTTGGCCTCCCAAAGTGCTGGGATTACAGATGTGAGCCATCATGCCCAGCCTATAGTTTTTATTATAGAAATTTTTCACATTTTGTTAATTCCTAGGTATTTAATTTTATGTAGGCTATTGTAAATGGGATTACTTTTTAAATTTCTTTTGCACATTGTTCACTGTTGGCATATAGAAATGCTACTGATGGCTGGGCGCAGTGGCTGACGCCTGTAATCCCAGCACTTTGGGAGGCCGAGGTGGGTGGATCACAAGGTCAGGAGATTGAGACCACAGTGAAGCCCCGTCTCTACTAAAAATACAAAAAATTAGCCGGGCGCGGTCGTGGGCCCCCGTAGTCCCAGCTACTCGGGAGGCTGAGGCAGGAGAATGGCGTGAACTCGGGAGGCAGAGCTTGCTGTGAGCAGAGATTGTGCCACTGAACTCCAGCCTGGGCGACAGAGCAAGACTCCATCTCAAAAAAAAAAAAAAAAAAAAAACAGAAAAAGAAATGCTACTGACTTTCATATGTTGATTTTATATCCTGTAACTTTACTGATTTTTTTTTAAAATCAGTTCTAATAGTTTTCTTGTGGAGTCTTTAGGTTTTTCCAAATATAAGATCATATCATTGGCAAAGAATGATAATTTGACTTTCCAATTTGGATATACTTTATATATTTCTCTTGCCTGATTGCTATACCCAGGACTTCCTGTACTATGTTGAATAATAGTGGTGATAGTGGACCAGATCTTAGAGGAGAGGCTTTCAGGTTTTCTCCATTTGGTATGATACTAGTTGTGGATCTGCCATATATGGCTTTTACTATGTTGAGGTATGTTCTTTCTATCCCCAGTTTTTTGTGGGTTTTCATCATGAAGGGATGTTGAATTATATCAAATGCTTTTTCAGCATCAATTGAAATGATCATATGGTTTTTATCCTTCATTCTGTTGATAAAGATGTATCACATTGATTGATTTGCAAATGTTAAACCATCCTTGCATCCCAGCGATAAATCCCACTTGGTCATGATGAATGATCTTTCTAATGTATTGTTGAATTCGGTTTGCTAGTATTTTGTTGAGGATTTTTGCATGAGTATTCATCAGGAATATTGGCCTGTAGTTTTCTTTCTTTGATGTGTCTTTGTCTGGTTTTGGTATAGCGTAATACTGGTCTCATTGAATGAGTTTGGAAGTATTCCCTCCTCTATTTTTTTTTTTTTTTTGGAATAGTTTGAGTAGTATTTGTATTAGTTCTTTCTTAAATGTTTGATGGAATTCAGCAATGATGCCGCCATTGGGTCTTGGGCTTTTCTTTACTGGGAGACTTTTTATTATGGCTTCAATCTTGTTACTTGTTATTGTTGTTCAGGTTTTGGATTTCTTCCTCATTCAGTTTTGGTATGTTGCATGCATCTAGGAATTTGTCCATTTCCTCTAGATTTTCCAGTTTACTGGCATATAGTTGCTTACAGTAGCCACTAATGATCCTCTGAATTTCTGCAGTATCAGTCATAATGTCTTCTTTTTCATCTCTGATTTTATTGATTTGTATCTTCTCTCTTTTTTTCCTTAGTCTAGCTATAGGTTTGTCATTTAAAAAATTTTTTTCAAAAAATCAACTTTTTGTTTCATTGATCTTTTGTACTGTTTTATTCATTTCAATTTCATTGATTTATGCTCTGATTTTTATTTATTTTTTTTCTTCTTCTAATTTTTGGTTTGGTTTGTTTTTGCTTTTCTAGTTCTTTAAGCTGCATCATTAGATTGTTTATTTGAAGCTTTTCCTCTTTTTTGATGTAGGCATTCATAGCTATACATGTCCCTCTTAGTACTGCTTTTGCTGTATCCCATAGGTTTTGGTATGTTGTATTTCCATTATTATTTGTTTCAATAAATTTTTCAATTTCCTTTTTAATTTCTTCTTTGACCCACTGGTCATTCAGAAACATATTGCTTAATTTCCATGTATTTGTATCTTCCTCAAAATTCCTCTTATTATTAATTTCTAGTTTTACTCCATTGTGGTCAGAAAAGTTACCAGATATTATCTCATTTTTTTTGAATATTTGAAGACTGTTTTTGTGACCTAACATATGGTTTATCCTTGAGAATGATCCATGTGCTGAGGAGGAGAGTTGTATTCTGCAGCTCTTGAATAAAATATTTTGCAAACATCTATTAGCTCCATTTGGTCTACAGTGCAAATTAAGCCTGATGTTTCTTTGTTGATTTTCTGTCTGAAGATCTGTCTGATGCTGAGAGTGGGGTGTGGAAGTCTTCAGCTATAATGAGGGATATTTCTCTCTTTGGCTTTAATAATATTTCCTTTATATATCTGGGTGCTCCAGTGTTGGCTGCATATATATTTAAAATTGTTATATCCTCTTGCTAAATTGACTCCTTTTTCATTATATTGCGATCTTCTTTGCTTCTTCTTATAGTTTTGGTCATGAAATCAATTTTGTCTGATATAAGTATAGTGACTTCTGCTCTTTTTTGGGTTTCATTGGCATGGAATATTTTTTTCCGTTCCTTTATTTTTAGTCTACATGTGTCTTTGTACGTGAAGTGTGTTTCTGGTAGGCAAAAGATCAATGGGTCTTGTTTTTTCATCTATTCAGCCAGTCTGTGTCTTTTGATTGGGGAGTTTAGTCCATTTACATTAAATATTATTATTAATGCGTGAGGATTTAGTCCTGCCATTTTGTTATTTGTTTTCTGGTCTTGTTTTCCTTTTTCCTTTCCTTCCTGTCTTCCTTTAGTGACGGTTATTTTCTCTAGTGACATGATTTAGTTTCTTGCTTTTTACTTTTTGTGTATCCATTGTATGATTTTTGGTTTGAGGTTACCATGAGGATTGCAAATATTATCTATACCCATTATTTTAACCTGATAACAACTTAACACTATTTGCATAAATAAACAAAAAGAAAACTAATAAAAATTCTATGCTTTAACTTAATCTACCCACATTTTAACATTTTGTTGTCTCTATTTATATCTTATTATACTGACTATGTCTTGAAAAGTTGTTGTAGTTAATATTTTCGATTGGTTCATCATTTAGTCTTTCTACTTAGGATAAGAGTAGTTTACACACCACAATAACAGTGTTATAATATTCTGTGTTTTTCTGTGTGCTTACTATTGCCAGAGAGTTTTGTACCTTGAGGTGATTATTTATTTCTCATTAGTGTCATTTTCTTTCTGATTGAAGTACACTCTTTAGATTTCTTGTAGAACAAGTCAGGTATTGATAAAATCCCTCAACTTTTGTTTGCCTGGGAAAGTCCTTATTTCTCCCTCATGTTTGAAGGATATTTTCACTACCTATACTATTCCAGGGTAAAAGTTTTTCTTCTTCAGCACTTTAAATATCCCATGCCACTGTCTCCTGGCCTGTAAGGTTTCCACTGAAAATTCTGCTGCCAGACATATTGGAGTTCCATTTTATGTTATGTTTATCTTCTCTTGCTGCTTTTAGAACCCTTTCTTTATCCTTGACCTTTAGGAATTTGATTATTAAATGCCTAAGGTAGTCTTCTTTGGGTTAAATCTGTTTTCTGTTCTATAACCTTCTTGTACTTTGATATTAATATCTTTGTCTACATTTGGGAAGTTCTCTGCTATTCTTCCTTTGAATAAACTTTCTACCCCTATCTCTTTGTCTGCCTCTTTAAGGCTAATAACTCTTAGATTTGCCCCTTTGAGGCTATTTTCTAGATCCTGTAAGCATACTTCATTGTTTTTCATTCTTTTTTCTTTTTTTATCCTCTGACTATGCATTTTCAAATTCAAATATGAATTTCAAGCCTGTCTTCAAGTTCACTGCCTCTTTCTTCTGCTTGATTAATTCTCCTATTGAAGGACCCTGATATATTCTTCAGTATCCCAATTTTATTTTTCAGCTCCAGAATTTCTGCTGGATTCTTGTAAATTATTTCAACCTCTTTATTACATTTATCTGATAGAATTCTGAATTCCTTCTGCATGTTATCTTGAATTTCTTTGAGTTTCCTCAGTACAGCTATTTTGAATTATCTGTCTGAAAGGTCACATATCTCTGCTTCTCCAGGATTGGTCCTTGGTGCCTTATTTAGTTTATTTGGTGAGGTTATGGTTTTTTGTTTTTATTTATTTATTTTTTTGATGGAGTTTCACTCTGTCGCCCAGGCTGGAGTGCAGTGGTGTGATCTTGGCTCTCCGCCTCCTGGGTTTAAGCAATTCTCTGCCTCAGCCTCCCGAGTAGCTGGGATTACAGGCACCCACCACCACACCCAGCTAATATTGTTTTTTTTTTGTATTTTTAGTAGAGACGGGGTTTCACCATCTTGGCCAGGCTGATCTTGAACTCCTGACCTCATGATACACCTGCCTCAGCCTCCCAAAGTGCTGGGATTACAGGCATGAGCCACCATGCCCAGCATTGGTGAGGTTATGTTTTCCAAGATGGTGTTGATGCTAGCAGATGTTCTTTGGTGTCTAAATATTAAAGAGTTATGTATTTATTGTAGTCTTCACTGTTTGAGCTTATTTGTAGCCATCATTCTTGGGAAGGCTTTCCATATATTTTAAAGGACTTGGGTGTTGTGATCTAAGCTCTGTCCTCTTTAGGAGACACCCCAGTAACACTGTGGTTCTTGCAGATTCTTGAAAGTACTGCCTTGCTGGTCTTGGACAAGATCTGAGAGAATTCTCTGGATTGCCAGGCAGAGACTCTTGTTCTTTTCTCGTACTTTCTCCCAAACATACAGTCTCTCTCTCTGTTTTGAGCCACCTAAAACTGGGAGTCGAGTGACACAAGCACCCCTATGGCCACCACCACTGTTACTGCATTGAGTGAGACCTGAAGCCAGCACAACACTGGGTCTCACCCAAGGTCTGCTGTAACCACTCCCTGACTACTGCCTATGTTCATTCAAGGCCCTAGGACTACAATGAGCAGGTAAAAAAGCCAGCCAGGCTTGTGCCCTTTCCTTCAGGGAAGCAAGGTCACCCAGGACCCATCTGGGTCCATAAGTGTCACCCAGGAGTCATGGACTAGAGTCACAAACTTAGAAGTCTACCTGGTGTCCTATTGTATTGCAGCTGAGCTGGTCCTCAAACCACAAGATGCAGTCCTTTTCACTCTTCCCTCTTCTTTTCAAAATCAGAGCCTAGCCTCTTAGCCACCACCACCCTAGACTGTGAGGAGTACTGCCAGACTACCATAGATGTTCCCTTAAGGCTCAAGGTCTCTTAAGTCAGCTTGTCATGAATGCTGCCTGGCCTGGGACTCACACTTCAGGGCAGTGGGCTCCCCTCTGGCCTAGGCCAAGTCCAGAAATGCCATCTAAGAATCAAGTCCTGGAATCAGGGACCCCGAAAGCCCAATCAGTGCTCTACTCCCCTGTGGCTGTGCCCGTCACCTGAAATCAGCAGGTCTCAGAGGCTCATGATGTAGTACTTGGGTATCACTGCTGGTTATTCAGGGGCCAAGGGCTCTTCAGTCAGCAGGTGATGAATGCTGACAGGACTGGGTTCTTTCCTTCAATACAGCAGGTTACCTTCTGGCCCAGGATTTGTCTAGAGATGTCATCTGGGAACTAGGGCCTGGAGTGGGGGCCTCACAACTCTGACTGGTGGCTTACTTACCCTGCTGTGGCTGAGCTGATATCCTAGATGCAAGACAAAGTCCTCCCCACTCTTCCATCTCCTATCCTCAAGTGGAAGAAAGGGGTCTTTTATGGAGCCATGAGCTATGCAGCCTTGGATTAAGAGAGGTGTGATGCCAGCAGTCCCTTGACTGCCCCAGGTAGTGTCTCAGTATGTCATGTGCCCTGCCACAGTCCACTGTCTCTAAGCCTAGTTCAGCACTCACTAGGACTTACCCAATATTTGCAGTCCTTATGGCCTGGATTGCCTTTCAGGTTTACTTGGAGATACAGGCTGCGGTAGCCCTCGGTTGCAAGGTTTTCAGGCACTCATGTTTGGACCACTGGGATGGGTGATTCCCCTCTGACTAAGGCTGGTTTAAATACTCCTTCCATGAGTGGACACCAGCTGAGTTTAGTCTGGTTTTCCTTTCTGCTCTAACAGGACGGCACTATTTATAAGTTCAATGCCTCACAATTGCTATATTCTCCCTCCCACAATGCCCAGAGATGCTCTCTGCACCATGTTGGCACTGCCAGGGGTGGGGGATGAGTGGCATCAGTGATTTAGGGCTGTTTTTTTCTATCTCTTCAGTGCCTCTTACAGCAATATGAAGTTAAAACCAGGTACTATAAGTGCTCAGCAACTTTTTGGTTCTTATGAGGATGTCTTTCTGTGTAGATAGCTGTTAAACTGGTGTCCTTGTTGGAGGACGATCGGTGGAGCTTTCTATTTTGCCATCTTGCTCTGTCTCCTTTATGTATAATCTTTTTAATGTGCTTTGAATTCAGTTTGCAAGTATTTGTTGAGGATTTTTACATCTATGCTCATCAGGGATTTTGTACCGTAATTTTCTTTTCTTAAAGTGTCTTTCTCTGGCTTTGGTATCAGGGTAATGTTGGCCTCATAGAATGAATTTGGAAGTGTTCCCTTCTCTTCAATGTTTTGAAGGAGTTTGAGAAGGATTGGTGTTAATTCTTCTTTAAATACTTAGTAGAATTCACTAGAGAAGCTATCTGGTCCTGGACTTTTGTTTCTTGAGAGGTTTCTGATTGCTGATTCAATAACATTATTTATTCTTGGTCTATTCAGATTCCCTATTTCTTCCTGATTTGGTCATGGTAAATTGTATGTATCTAGGAATTTATCCATTTCTTTTAGGTTATCCAATATGTTGGCATGTAATTGTACATACGGTCTCTTATGATCCTTTTTAATTCTGTGGTATCAGTTTTAACGTCTTTTCTTTCCTTTATGATTTTATTTATTTGACTTTTCTCTCTTTTTTCTTTAGTTAGGCTATCTAAATGTTTTCCCATTTTTTATCTTTAAAAAAATCAGCTCTTGGATTCAATGATTTTTGTTTCTCCAGTCTCATTTACTTCTGATTTAATCTTTATTATTTCCTTCCTTCTGCTAATTTTGGGCTTAGTTTTTTCTTTTGTTTCTAGTTCATTGAACATTAAGTTGTTCATTTGAGACTTTCTTCTTTTTTAATGTAGGTATTTATTTTTATAAATTTCTCTCTTGGTATTGCTTTTACTGCATCCCGTAAGCTTTGATATGTTGTATTTTCATTTACATTTGTCACAAGCTATTTTATAACTTCCATTTTAATTTTTTCTTTTGCTCATTATGTGTTGTTATATTTCCACATATTTGTGAGTTTTCCAGTTTTCCTTCTCTTGTTGATTTCTAGTTTCATATCATTGTGGTCAGAGAAGATACATGGCATTAATCAATTAATAAATTTTTGTAGCTATATTCTTAATGTTTTTATCTTTTAACTTTTATACTAAAATTAAAATTGATTTACATACCACTATTAGAGTGTTACAGTATCTCTATATTTGTTTATATATTTACCTTTACTATATTTTTCAGTCATTATTTCTGTAAATAAGCTTTCTGACCCTTTCTTTCTTCTGGGATATTCATAATACATATATTGGATTGCTTGTGTCTCATAAGTCTTGTAGGCTTTATTGCTCTTTTTCATTCTTTTTCTGCTCTGACTGGATAATTTCAAATGACCCATTTTATAGTTCACTGATTCTTTTTTTTCTGCTTGATCAAGTCTTCTGTTGAATCTCTCCACTGAGTTTTTCAATTTGCTTATTGTATTTTTAGTTCCAGAATTATTTCTCTTTAATTCTTTTTTAATGGTTTCTATCTCTTTGTTGATATTCTCATTTTTTTCATGTCTTGTTTTCCTCATTACGTTCAGTTGTCTATCTGTGTTCTCTTGTAGCTCACTGACTTTTTAAATACAATTATTTCAAATTGTTTGTCAGGCAATTATTAGATATCCATTTCTCTATGGTCAGTTATTGGAGATTTATTTTGTTCTTTAGTAGTATAATATTTCCTTGATTCTTCATATTCCTGGTACCTTTGCCCTGACATATGCACATTTAAAGAAGCAACCACCTCTTCCAGTCTTTATGAACTTAAAAAAAAATCAAGTAAAGACCTTCACCAATCAGCCTGGCTAGAGAGTCCGGAAGCCTCTCAAACATTCTCTATGGGTATGCATACTCCACCTTTTCCACTCTATCATTGGGGAGAAGCCTCAGGGATTTTATTGCCTTCTCCAAATGTTGTCATTCCATGAAGGCTGCTGTAAACCTCCGTTCCTGTTCTCTAAGGCAGTGCACTAAAATACCAGGATGTTGGGTTCAACCTCCACTTCTCTCTCTTCCTCCTGAAGAAGATTCTGGGTTGTGTGCCTTTTACCTATCCTGAAGAATTATGCCTGCTGCTGAGAGCCACCCACCCCTTTTCCCTTGGTTAATACACTGGAATGCTGTGCATAAATTCCACTTATCTCCGTTCTTCTTGAAGAAGAAGATTCTGGATTGTGAGCTTCCTGTCTATCCCACAGAGCTGTGCTGACTGCTGAGGCCCTCCTTCCCGTCTTCCTTAAGACAGCACCTAAAATGCCAGAGCATTCAGTTTAAGCTCCCCTTCTCTCCCTCCATCCTAAAGAAGTCTCAGGACTATGCATGTTTTCTCAATCTTGCAAACCAGGCGGCTGAGAGCTACCCAATCCCCTTTTCCTACAAGAAAACACTGGAATACTTGGAGGCTTGGTGTAAACTCTACTTCTCGCTCTTTCTCCTGAGGGAGAAGTCTCAAGACTTTACACCTTCTCTCAATCTTGCAGAGCCTTTCTGGCCAATGAGACCTTTTCTTTTCTTTTTTAGCTTCCTTTAAGCATTCTTATGCTAGTTGTTTCACGATTGTGAGTGAGTTAAGACAAAAATAGATCTCTTGGCAGCGCCCTAAAAGGCTGGGGATGTTGCACGTGTACCTCACACTTTATTTACCATGGGGATAAATCATGGGCTGAGCGGCTTTCTTGTGACACTGAGCTGTGCGGGCTTGGAGGATGGCGTGACATAGATAAGTGAAACTGCTCTTCTTTCAAAACAGTTTTACTTGGTTTTGTGCTCATCTGAGATGTTGTAACTTCTTGACTATGGAGTTCTCCTAAAGGTGTCTTGGCCTAGATATCATAGCTTTTTGTTGTTTCCATGGGAAGACAAGGAATGGGACTTCCTAGTCTACCATCTTGCTAACGTCACCAATCAGACAGACATAGTTTTGAATCCCCGTTCTGCCACAAGCTAATTCTGTAATCTTCAGCAAGTATTGTGCCCTCTCTGAGCTTCACATCCTCCAATATTAAAATGGTACTCATATTATCTACCTCATAGGGTTTTGTGTTAAGTACCAAGCACCTACTACCTATTCAATAAACAGTGCCCATATTTGTTTCTTACTATTAGGTGTAGAGGCTTCACTAGTTGGAAGTATAGGGATAGCTGTCCTACAGAAACATGTGGAGAAATGAAGTTCAGGATGTGTCTATTATTCCCTAATTTCTTTTTTTCTTGAATAATTCCTATATTGGTAGTTGCATACCAGTCAGCATGGAAATCTCGTGGCTCCAATAGTGACAACCCACTTTTGGTATAAATAAGGCACACATAAAAAGATGTGATGGGAAGTAGGCTTAGAGGCAGACTTGGCCTTTAAGATGAGGTAAGTTACATCAGAACTTGGTAGTGTTGGGGGTCTGGGACCAGGCCATATTGTGTAGTAGATCATAAGAATCCACACAATGCTTCAAATTCAGTTAAGAAATTTAGACAGCAGGAAGACTGCAGAAAGATAGGAATTTGAACCTGCTACAAAGACTGTCCAGTAATTTCTGAGTATGCCAGGAACAGACACTGTTACCCAAGTGTGTGTGCTGTTCGGATTGGAGTTTATAGATGTTTCAACACATTTCTGAAGAAGGAGAGAAAAACAGGGCTGACAAAGTCTATGAAAGAAGACAAGAGAAAGTAGTCAGGGCAAGGGTTCCAGTGGCCCAAGCCACTACCATCCTCAAACAAGCTATCTAAACGTAAGACTGATTCTGCCCTTGTTTATTGACTACTACAGATGTTAAGACTCTTCAATCCCTGATTATTTCATCTCCTCTTATGAAGTTGTTTCTTATATTAATTTACGAGGAAATCCATGTCATATTCCTTCTGTCTATCCACAAGGGGCAACAGAGAGCAATAAGTATTTAGCTTAGTCTCAACAAACCCAAGCTTTGTGGCTTTGTTAAAAAACATCACATCCCAGTATAAAGACTTCATTCAGGAATTGGTGTTAAGAGGAGGTCAGTTGCTTAAAGGAGAAAATAAAGAAATTGAACACAGGAAGACCTATTACTTCTAATGGTCTAACCCTCACTCTTGCCAAGCTTTTTTGGTCTGAACTCCTACATATCATGCCTTTGGCTAGGAATAAAGATAAGCCACGTTCATAAAAGGTCTCATCATGCCACTGTCCATCTGCTTTCTGGCATCTGACTTATCACTTTAATGATGATGGATTTAATTTCTTGGTGGCCATATTGTGATATAAACTATTATTTATGACCCTGTACCCCCCACGAAAAATAAATAAGAAAAACACATCATTCATTAATTCAGTTCACATTTGTTCATAATCTATTATAAGTGGGATTCTTTTAGATGACAATGTGGGGTAATTGTTACTGAATTGGCAAAGAATACAGTATCATTTATAACAAACAAGTGAAGGAAGAACTTTTCACTGACTGGCAAAATAGTTGAAGTCATTACATAGAAATCTAACTATATTCTCCCATTTCAGTGTAAAAATCAATGTCATGATTTTAAAAATGTATGGGATTTAAATTACAAACTAGAGCATGTCACTTAACTGACATAGCATTAATCCTCTTCTTTCATAGACCAGCAAATTGTGAGATTCAGCTTCTTGTCAAAGGCATGATCAGCTCATTGACATGTCTATAGCCTTGGTGGATAGGAAAACTTCTTTCTATTACAACCTATGCATCTGATAATCTTTGGATAAAACTTGGAACAGAAAATATTGTGATTATAACAGAAATTTTTAGGAAAAACAAATCATATAGCACAAGTTTCTGAAGAAATTACTAAATTAACTATTACAGGAGTGTTATTAAAACTTTTCCTGCAGAATCCTGGAGCATAGCCATTTTCAATTATATACTGGCTTTATCAGGAGCCTGACCTTCCCTTCATAAATAAAATAATTGGCAAGACTTTGAGATTTATGGAACACCATCAAGGGAGCTAACATTAGCAATATAGGATTTTTAGAATAAGAAGAGAGGGAGAAATGGGCAAAGAGCTCATTTAAAGAAATAATGGCCCTAAAACTTCAAATCTGGAGAGAGAACTGGACATCCAGTTACATGAAGCTCAAAGGTTTCCAAACCAGGTTCAACCCAAAGAAGTCTTCACCAAGACATGTTATAATCAAATTATCAAAAATCAAAAACAAAGAGAGAATTTTGAAGGCAGCAAGAGAAAATATGTTTCTCAGATACAAGGAAACCTCATAAGACTATCAACATGTTTCTCAGCAGAAACTTTGCAGGTCAGGAGAAAGTAGGATGATATATTCAAAGTGCCGAAACAAAATTTAAAAAAACCTTGTAACCAAGAATACTTTACCCAGCAAGGATGTCCTTCAGAGTTAAAGGAGTGATAAAGACTTCTCCAGACAGAGAAAAGGTAAGGGTGTTCATCACCACTCGGCCTGCCTTATTATAAATACTAAAGTGACTTCTTCAAGCTGAAACGAAAGGATGCTAATTAGTAACATGAAAATATATAAAAGTGTAAAATGCACTGGTAAAAATAAATATATAAACAAATAGAAATACTATAATATTGTAATAGTGGTGTATAAATCACTCATAACTCTAGTATAAAGGTTGTTAAAATGTTAAAATAAAATATTAAATAAAATGTTAAAAATAACCATAGCTATAATAATTTATTAGTGGATCCACAATATAAAAAGATGTAAATCATGATGTCAAAAACACATAATTACATACAATTGCATCTGTATATAGTAAAAATGTAGTTTTTGTATGTGACTAAAGTTAAGTTGTTATCAGCTTTAAATAGCTTGTTATCACTATATGATGTTTTATATAAAGTGTATGGTAATAAAGCAAAAGCCTATTGTAGATACACAAAAGAGAAAGAGAAAGGAATCAAACCATACTACTACAGAAGATCATCAACTCACAAAGGAAGACAGCAAGAGAGAAAAAAAGAAACAAAAGTTCTACAAGACATTCACAAAAATGATTAACAAAATGGAAATAGCAAGTCATTCTCTAGCAATAATTACTTTGAATGTAAATGGATTAAATTTTCCAATAAAAAGACATAGAGTGGCTGAATGAATAAAAAAAACAAGACCCAAATATATATTGTGTACAGGAGACTCACTTAAGCTTTAAGGACACACAGACTGAAAGAGAAGGGATGGAAAAACATATTCTATGCAAATGGTAATCAAAAGAGAGCATGGGTGACTATACTTACATCAGACAAAATAGACTTTAAATCAAAAACTATACGAAAAGATTCAAAAGTTCGTTATATAATGATAAAGGAGTAAATTCATGAAGAAGATATGATAACTGTAAATATATATTCACCCAACTTTGGAGCACCTAAATATATAAAGCAAATATTAATAGATCTGATCTGAAGGGGAACATAAGCAGTAATAAAATGATAGTAGAGGACTTCAATACTGTACTTTCAGCAATGGATGGATTATTCAGACAGAAAATCAATAAGGAAACATTGGAATTGAACTACACCTTAGACCAAATGTATCTAACAGATACATATAGCAACATTCCATCTAATGGCAGCAGAATACACATTCTTCAAAAGTGCACGTGAGGCTGGGCATAGTGGGCTCACACCTGTAATCCCAGCACTTTGGGAGGCCAAGACAGGTGGATCACCTGAGGTCAGGAGTTCGAGACCAGCCTGACCAATGTGGTGAAACTCTGTCTCTACTAAAAATACAAAAATTAGCTGGGCAAGGTGGTAGGCACCTGTAATCCCAGCTACTCGGGAGGCTGAGGTAAGAGAATTGCTTGAACCTGGGAAGTGGAGATTGCAGTGAGCTGAGATTACGGCACTGCACTCCAGCCTAGAAGACAGAGCAAGACTCCATTAAAAAAAAAAAAGAAAGAAAAGAAAAGAAAGAAAGACAGAAAAGAAAAAGAAAGAAAGTGCACATGGAATATTCTCCAGAATAGGTCATAATTCAGGCCACAAAACAAGTCTTAACAAATTCAAGAAGACTAAAATCATATCAAGTATCTTTTCCAACCATAATGATTATAACATTACAAATCAATATAAGGAGGAAAACTGGAAAATTCATGAATATGTGGAAATTAAACAACAAGTTCCTGAACAAGCAATGGATCAAAGACAAAATCAAAGGGGAAGTTAGAAAATATCTTGAGATAAACAAAAATGAAAAAATACCAAAGCTTATGAGATGCAGCAAAAACAGTACTAAGAGGAAAATATATAGTGATAAATACCTATATTAAGAACAAAAGAGATCTTGAACAACCTAATTTTATACCTTAAGGAAACATTTAAAAGAAGAATAAAAATATCAAAGTCAGCAGAAGTTTTCAAAGTCTCCTGTTGAGAAATGTCTGTTCATATCCTTTGCCCACTTTGTGATGGGGTTGTTTGTTTTTTTTTCTTGTAAATTTGTTTGAGTTCTTTGTAGGTTCTGGATATTAGCCCTTTGTCAGATGAGTAGATTGCAAAAATTTTCTCCCATTCTGTAGGTTGCCTGTTCACTCTGATGGTAGTTTCTTTTGCTGTGCAGAAGCTCTTTAGTTTAATTAGATCCCATTTGTCAATTTTGGCTTTTGCTGCCGTTGCTTTTGGTGTTTTAGACATGAAGTCCTTGCCCATGCCTGTGTCCTGAATGGTACTACCTAGGTTTTCTTCTAGGGTTTTTATGGTATTAGGTCTAACATTTAAGTCTCTAATCCATCTTGAATTAA
>NC_045445.1:20137221-20161887 GCF_002776525.5 Piliocolobus tephrosceles
GTTATGCACATGTACCCTAGAACTTAAAGTATAATAAAAAATAAATAAATAAATAAATAAATTTTCCTCTAAGCTTTGCTTTAAGTACACCTCACCAATTTTAATATGTTATAAGTTTGGATATATTCTAATTTTCATTGTGACTTCTTCTTTGATCCATGGGTTACTCAGAGGATATTGTTTAATCTTAAGGCCTCTCTAGATATCTTATTGTTTTTAATTCTGAATTTACTGCCATTGTTGCCATAGAACATATTCTGAGATGTTAATCTTTTGGAATCGATTGTTGTTTTATGGCCTAGTGTTTGGTTTATCTTGATGAATATTCTGTATGCATTTGAAAAAACGTATAATCTCATTTGTTGGGTGTAGTATTTCATAAGTAGTAGTTCTGTCAATGTGGTTGATAATGTCATTCATATTTCCTATCTCTTTTCTGATCTTTTTCTATCTCCTCTATTATTTACTGAATGGTATATGTTAAAATCTCCAACTATGGTCTTGCCCATTTCTTTTGGCCTGACAGTTTTTGCTTCATATATTTTGAAGCTATGTGGTTATATCTGTTCACAACTACATTTCTTTCTGATATACTGACCTCTTTTTTATAGTGAAATATTCTTCTTTCTCTCTAATACTCATTGTCTTATAGTCTATTTTGTCTGGTAATATTGTCACTCTGGCATTTCTAGGCTTACTGTTTGCAAGGTTTTTTTTTTCCACTAGTTTACTTTGAAACTATTTATATCTTTGCATTTGAGCATATCCTGGCTAGGCACAGTGGCTCATACCTTTAGTCCCAGCACTTTGGGAGAACAAGATGGGAGGTTTGCTTGAGGCTGGGAGTTCAAGGCCAGGTTGGACAACATAGCAAGACCCTGTCTCTACAAAAAATTTAAAAATTCAAGGGGTGTGGTGGCACACACCTGTAGTCCCAGCTACTCAGGAGACTGAGGTGGGAGAATCACTTGAGCACAGGAGTTAGAGGCTGTAGGGGGCTATGATTGTGTGATTGCACCCCAGTCTGGGCAACAGAGTGAGACCTTGTCTCTTAAATAAATAAAGTACATCTTTTGTAGACAACAAATAGTTGGGTCTTACTTTTTTACCCAATCTGACCATCTCTGGCTTTTAATTGGGATGTTCGCTTCATTTACATATGATGTAATTATTATTATTTCATTTAATTATACCTTCTTTCTTTTTTCTAATTGTGTCATCTGGTTTCAGTTCTCCTTATGGTCCTTTCATGCCTTCTTTTGATTAAAGAACTATTTTTATATTCCATTTTATTTCTTCTATTAGCTTTTTATCTATAACTCTTTGTTTTTTAGTGGTTCTGGGGAGTACAATGTGAATCTAACTTATCACAAGCTAATGGATGTGTAGTGGAATCTTATGGTTTTAATTTGCATTTCCCTAATGGCTAATAATGTTGAATGTCTTTTCATGTGCTCATTTGCTATTGCATGTTTTCTTTGGTGAAGTGTCTGCTCAAGTGTTTTAACCATTTTTTAAATTGAGTTTTTGTTTTCTTGCTGTTGAGTTCTCAGAGTTCTTTACATTATAGATTAAGTATTTGTCAGATATGTGCTTTGCAATTATTTTCTCTCAAATTGTACCTTGTCTTTTTGTTCTCTTAGCAGTGCCTTTCTAAGGGTAAAAGTTTAAATTTTGATAAAGTTCAATTTCTTGATTTTTTTGTGGATCATGCTTTTGATATCACATCTAAGAACTCCTTGCGTAACTGTGGTCAAAAATATTTTCTCCTATGTCTTTCTTTCTTTCCTTCTTTCCTTCCTTCCTTCCTTTCTTTCTTTTTTTTTTTTTTTTTTTTTGACAGAGTTTCACTCTTGTTGCCCAGGCTGGGGTTCAAGCAATTCTCCTGCCTCAGCCTCCCAAGTAGCTGGGATTACAGGCATGTGCCACCACGTCCAGCTAATTTTTGTATTTTTAGTCGAGACAGGGTTTCACCATGTTGGCCAGGCTGGTCTCAGGTGATCCACCTGAGTGGAACTGAACTCCTGACCTCAGGTGATCCTCCCACCTCAGCCTCCCAGTGTACTGGTTACAGGCATAAGCCACCATGCCTGGCCTCGCCTATGTTTTTCTATAAATGTTTAATACTCTTACATTTGACCTTGAGATGTATAATCTATTTTGAGTTAATTTTTGTATAATGAGGGGAGTTTAAGTCAAGGTTCTTTTTTTTCTTTTCTGTTTTTTTGTTTGTTTGTTTGTTTTTGTCATAAGAATTGTTCCAACACTATTTGTTGGAAACGCTATAATTTCTCAATTGAATTTTCTTTGTCCTTTATCAAAAAATCAATCAGCCAAATTTCTCTGGATCTATTTCTGGACTTTATTTTTTGTTCCTTTGATTTATATGTCTAACTTTTCACCAATACTACCCTGTCTTGATCACTATAGCTTTATGGTAAGTCTTAAAATCAAGCAATGCTTGGGAGGCTGAGGCAGGAGAATTGCTGGAACCCGGGAGGCGGACGGAGGTTGCAGTGAGCTGAGATCGCATCACTGCATTCCAGCCCGGGTGACAGTGCAAGACTCCAACTCAAAAGAAAAAAAAAAAAAATCAAGCAATGTGCAATGTGAGATCTTCCACTTAATTATTCTTTCTCAAAATTATTTTGAATATTACAGTTTCTTTGATTTTTCACGTAACTTTTAGAATCAGCTTCCCTATATCTACAAACTTTCATGTGGGATTTTGATTGAAATTGTATAAAATCTATTAATCAGGTTGGGGAGAACTGATATTGTATCTCTCTCTTTCTCTCTCTCTCCCACACCACCCCCCTCCACATATAGAGACCAGCTAGTTGATCAAATTTCTCTGGGACAGAGAGAGAGAGAGTATCAGTTTTTTCTAACCCAATTTATAGATTTTACATAATTTCCATATATGTATGTATATATATATAGAGAGAGAGAGAGAGAGGGAGAGAGAAACTAATACACACACACACACACACACACACGACTCATGATTTAATCATGAGTCTTCCAACACATGAGCACAGTATTTCTCTCCATTTATTTGGGTCTTCTTTTATTTCTTTTATCAGATTTTATACTTTTCAGTATATAGATCCCATGCATATTTTGTTAGATTTATACTAAAATATTTCACTTTTGAGGCAGCTATTGTAAATGTTATTGTCTAAAATTTTCAATTTCTATTTGTTAACTATTAGTGTACAGAAATACAATTGATTTCTGTGGGTTGACCTTCTACACTGCAACCTTGCTAAAATCACTTATTAATTCTAGGTGCTTTTTGAGTAGATTACTTAGAATTTTCTATGTAGACAATCATCTATCACCTGTGAATAAGGATATTTTATTTATCCATTTTCAATCTGCATGACTTTTATTTCTTTTTCTTGTTTTATTGTTCTGGCTGGGACTTCTACTGCAATGTCAAATAGGAGTGATGAGAGTTAACATCCCCTCCTTAGTTTTTTGTTTGTTTGTTTTTTTGTTTGTTTGTTTTTTGTTCTTAGGGCTGGATATTCATATTTTCTTTTTTCTTTCTAATTTAATTTAATTTTTTATTATTTATTTTATTTTATTTTGCATTCTGGGATACATGTGCAGGATGTGCAGGTTTGTTACATAGGTAAACATGTGCCATGGTGGTTTGCTGCACCTATCAACCCATCCCTTAGGTATTAAGGTCCACATGCATTAGTTATTTATTCTGATGCTCTCCCCCGAGACAGGTCCCGGTGTGTGTTGTTCCCCTCACTGTGTCAAGTGTTCTCATTGTTCAGCTCCCACTTATAAGCTGGATGTGAGACATGGAGTCAAAGGAGATTATTTCAGAGCTTTAAGATTTAATTACTACCTCGTTGGATTTCAGACTTGCATGGGGCCTGTAGCCCCTTTGTTTGGGCCAATTTCTCCCATTTGAAATGGGTGTATTTATCCAATGCCTATACCTCCATTGTATCTAGGAAGTATCTAACTTGCTTTTGATTGTATGGGACCACAGGCAGAAGGGACTTACTTTGTCTCAGATGAGACTATGGACTTGGACTTTTGGGTTAAAGCTGAAATAAAACTTTGGGGAACTGTAGGCTGGGCACAGTGGCTCACATCTGTAATCCCAGCACTTTGGGAGGCCGAGGCGGGTGGATCACGAGGTCAGGAGATCGAGACCATCCTGGCTAACACAGTGAAACCCCGTCTCTACTAAAAATACAAAAAATTAGCTGGGCGTGGTGGCGGGGGCCTGTAGTCCCAGCTACTTGGGAGGCTGAGGCAGGAGAATGGCATGAACCTGGGAGGCGGAGCTTGCAGTGAGCCGAGATTGCACCACTGCGCTCCAGCCTGAGCCACAGAGCAAGATCCTGTCTCCAAACAAACAAACAAAAACAAACAAACAAACAAACAAAAACTTTGGGGAACTGTTAGGAAGGCATAATTGTGTTTTGAAATGTGAAAAAGATGAGATTTGGAAGGGGCCAGGGGCAGAATGATATGGTCTGGATCCATGTCCCCCACCCAAATCTCATCTTGGATTGTAATCCAAATTGTAATCCACATGTGTAAGGGGAGGGATCTCGTGGGAGGTGACTAGATCATAGGAGTGGTCCCCCCATGCTCTTCTCATGATAGTAAGTTAGTTCTCACGAGATCTGTTGGTTTTACAAGGGGCGTTTCCCCCTTTGCTCAGCACTTCTCTCTCCTGCCACCTTGTGAAGAAGGATGTGTTTGCTTCCCCTTCCACCATGATTGTTAAGTTTCCTGCGGCCTCTCCAGGCATGCAGAACTGTAAGTCAATTAAACCCATTTTCTTTATAAATTACCTAGTCTTAGGTATTTCTTCATAGCAGCATGAGAATGGACTAATACAGCATCTAAATTGGAAAGGAAGAAGTAAAATTATCTCTGCTCACAGATTACATGATCACATATATAGAAAACCCTAAAGACTCCACATCACACTTCCTATGTCAAAATATATTACAAAGCTACAGTAGTTGAAATAGTATGGTACTGGCATAAAGATAGGACTACAGAACAGAATAGAGAGTCAGAAATAAACCCATGCATATACTGTCAACTGATCTTTACAAAGTTGGCAGGAATAGACAATGGGTTAAGGATAATGTCTTCAACAAATGGTGTTGGGAAAGCTGGAGAGCCCCATGCAAAAGAACATAATTAGACCCTTAGACCATACACAAAAATCAGGTCAAAATGGACTAAAGACTTAAATGTAAGACCTGAAATAGTATAACTCCTTGAGGAAAACAAGGAAAAAACTTCATGACATAGATCTTGGCAATGCTTTCTTGGATATGACCCCAAAAGCACAGGTAACAAATATAAAAATAGACAAGTGGGACTACATCAGAATATTTTCTAGACAGCAAATGAAACAACAGAGTTAAGAGGTAAAGAGGCAACTTTCAGAATGAGGAAAAACGTTTAAAATCATATATAACTTGATTTGAAATGCACGAAAGACTTGAATAAATATTTTCCCAAAGAAGACAAGTGGCCAACAGCTACATGGAAAGGTACTCACTGTCACTAATTTTCAGGGAAATGCAAATCAAAATCACATTGAGATATTACCCCACACCTCTTAGGAGGGTCATTATTAAAAAAATAAAATACAACAATTATTGGTGAAGATGTAGAAAAATTGTAACTTTTGTTGGAAAGTTCCAATTGTAGAAATGTAAAATGTAGAAATGTAAAATGGTGCTGCTACTATGGAAAACAGTGTGCAGTTTCCTCAAAAATTAAAAACAGAAATGCCATATGGTCCAGCCATCACACTTCTGCATATTTATCCAAAAGAACTGAAATCAGGACATCCAAGAGGTATTTGCACTCCCATGTTCATTGCAGCATTTCTTTTTTCACAACAGCCATGATGCGGAAACAAACTAAATGTCTATCTATGAATGTATGGATAAAGCAAATGTAATATACAATGCAATATTAATCAGCATTAAAAAGGAGGGAAATTCTGACATTTGTAACAACATGGATGAACCTGGAGGACATTATGCTAAGTGAAATAAGCCTGTCACAAAAGACAAATTCTGCATCATCTTACTTACACATGGAATCAAAAATAGTCGAACTCACAGAAGCAGAGGGCAGAATGATGGTTATCAGGAGCAGAGTGAGAGGAAAATGGAGAGATGATGGCTAAAGGGTAGAAAGTTTCCACTATGCAAGATGAGTAAGTTCTAGAGCTCTGATGTAAAACATTGTACATTGCACTCAACAATACTGTACTACAGGGATCCCCAACCCCTGGGCCAGGGACCAGTACTGGTCTGTGGCCTGTTAGGAGCCAGGCTGCACAGCAGGAGGTGAGAAGCAGACAAGCGAGTGAGGTTTCATCTGTATTTACAGCTACTCCTCATCACTCGCATTACCGCCTGAGTTCTGCTCCTGTCAGATCAGCAGCAGTATTAGATTCTCAAAGGAACACAAACCCTATTGTGAACTACACATGTGAGGGATCTAGGTTGCAAACTCCTTATGAGAATCTAATGCCTGATGATCTGTCACTGTCTGTCTTCCATCACCCCCAGATGGGACCATCTAATTGCAGGAAAACAAGCTCGTGGCTTCCACTGATTCTACATTATGGTGAGTTGTATAATTATTTAATTATGCATTACAATGTGATAATAATAGAAATAAAGTGCACAATAAATGTAATGCGCTTGAATCATCCTGAAACCACCCACCACTCACCCACCAGTATGTGGAAAAATTGTCTGCCACAAAACCGGTCCCTGGTGCCAAAAAGGTTGGAGACCACTGCTGTACTGTATACTTGAAATTTTGTTAAGAGGGTAGATCTCATGCTATGTGTTCTTGCCACAAGTTTTAAAACCCACTGAATTATACGCTTAAATAAATAAATTTTATGGTATGTCAATTATTTCTCAAACTTTTAAAAAATCTTTAGAGTCAGAAAATAGATTAGTGATTGTCTGGGACTAGGATGGGAACAAAGATGAAGTTTAAAAAATCACAAGGGATTTTACTGGGGTGATGAAAATGTTCTAAAACTGGATTGTAGCAATGATTGCACAACTCAATTTACCAAAAATCATTTAATTGTACACTTAAAGTGGGTGAATTGTATGGGATGTAAATTCTACATCAATAAATTTGTTTTTTAAAAAAACAATGGGGAGTGTGAGGACACACTGAAATCCATGATGACAATCTGGATCTCCCCAGGCCATACTAGAACTTATGTCTGTCTCTCACCTCCTCTAACCTTATTCATGTAGGTAGCGTGCTAAAGAACTTGGTGCTCTTTGCCATGGAGCTGCAACATACCTGGCCCAAGACTTGGAGAAGCTAAAGGAGCACATCTTGCTAGAGGTGAGGGACCGGTCAACCCATGTGCTTCCCCTTCACAACAGAGTCAGCTAGCAAATTAATGACAAATGTGCCTGAGCCATCACATCCTTGCCAGCATTTGTTATTTCCTGACTTTTGGAAAAAAAAGCCATTTTAAGATGGCATCTCACTGTAGTTTTGATTTGCATTTCTCTGATGATCAGTGATATTGAGCACCTTTTCATATACCTGTTTGCCATTTGTATGTCTTCTTTTGAGAAATATCTATTCAAATCTTTTGTACATTTTTAAATCAGATTACTAGACTTTTTCCTATAGAGTTGCTTGAGCTCCTAATGTATTCTGGTTATTAATCCCTTGTCAGATGGATAGTTTGCAAATATTTTCTCCCATTCTGTGGGTTTATTTCCTTTGCTGCGCAGAAGCTTTTTAATTTGATGTGATCCCATTTGTCCATTTTTGCTTTGGCTGCCTGTGCTTGTGAGATATTGCTCAAGAAATCTTTGCCCAGAACAATGTCTTGAAGCGTTTCCCCCAATGTTTTCTCTAGAGTTAATGTTTTATATGGTTATGATATTTAATTTCATTTTCCAATTTGAATGGGCCAAGGGATGTGCAGATATCTATCTGGTTAAACATTATTTCTGGGTATCTGTCAGGGTGTTTCCAGGAAGAGATTAGCATTTCAAATGGTGAAATGAATAAAGCAGATGGCCCTCTTTAGAGTAGTTAGGCATCCTTCAATCTGTTGAGAGTTTCAATGTAACAAAAATGTGGAGGAAGATTAAATTCATTCTCCCCTTGACTACTTGAGCTTTAACATAAATCTCCTCCTGCCCTCAGTGCTCTCAATCCTCAGCAGGCTTTCAGACTCGGACTGGAATTCATACCATCAGTTCTCTGGCTCTCAGGCATTTGAACTACGCCACAGGCCTTCCTGAATCTCCAGCTTACAGATGATAGATCATAGGACTTCTCAGCCTTCATAATCACATATCACATGAGCTAACACACACACACACATGCATACATGCACGCACACACACACACATATCTATCTATGTAGATGGATATATAGATATTCATTCCCCTGGTTCTGTTTCTCTGGAGAGCCCTAATATGTGAGACTCCTACTTCATTCTTTTGCATGTGGATATCCAATTTTCCTTACACAATTTGTTGCAAAGGCAATCCTTGGCACCCCGTCAAAAATCATTTAACCATATAGGAAGGATGTATTTCTGGGCCCTCTATTCTATTATATTGGTCCATATATCTATCTTTATGCCAGTGTCACACTGTTTTGATTACTATAGTTTTGTGGTAAGTTTTGAAATCAGGAAGTGTGAGGCCTCCAACTTTGTTCTTCCTTTTCAAGGTTGTTTTGGATGCTTGAAGTCCCTTGAGATTTCATACAAAATGTAAGATGGATTTTTCTGTTTCTAAAAAAACAAAAAAGCATTGGAATTTCTACAGGGATTACACTGAATCAGGAGATCCTTTTGGATAGTATTAACATTTTAACAATGTTTAAGTCATCTAGAAACATGGGGTATGTTTCTATTAATTAGTGTCTTTAATTTCCTTCAGCAATGTTTTTTAGTTTTCAGTGCACAGTGCACAAGTCTTTCACCTTGTTAGTCAAATTTTTTCCCCTCAGTATTTCATTATTTTTGATGCTACTGTAAATGGAATTGTTTTCTCAATTTCCCACCCACATGGTTCATTGTTAGTGTATGTAAATGCAACTGATTTGTATATATTTCTCTTGTATCCTGTAAATTTACTGAATCGTTTGTTAGTTATAACAGGTTTTATTGTGGAATCTTTTGTGATTTCTACATAGAAGATCATGCCATCTGTGAACATAAATAATGTTACTTCTACCTTTCCTATTTGAATGCCTTTCTTATGGCCTTATTGCCCTGGCTAGAACTTCCAATACTATATATAATATACTGTATATAGAATAGAAATAATGAATGGGGCATCTTTGTCTTCTTCCTGAAAGAGTAAAAGCTTTCAGTCTTTTGCCATTGAGCGTGGTGTTAGCTGTGGACTTTTCGTTATGGCCTTCATTATGTTGAGGTACTTTTGATGGCAGTAGTGTCCTGTCTGGAGCAGCTGCTGCAAAGACGCCAGCTACAGTGGGGGGTGCGTGGCTGGGGCTGTGCACTACATGGAGCTGCTGGGAGGCCAGCTGCAGCTGCAGACCCGGGCATCCCTGTGCTCTCAGGGGCCCAGGGAGCTCCCCTGCCCCCACAGGCTCAAAAGTGCCTGCTCCCACTGCCTAGCCTATCCCCACTCACAGCAACCACTCCAAGTTTGGAACAAAGTTGTGGCTGAACCTGGGCATTGTTACAACCCAGCCAGGTGTGCACGTGCTCGGAGCAGCACTGACACACCAGCGCCCTGCCACCTCAGCCCCCTCTGGACTTCGGATGCCAACAAGCATGGGAAGGAGGTAGAGGGGGGCTGAAGGGGGCTCAGTGCAGGACTACAGGCACCCCTTGGCACACACGGCCTGGGCACCCTGAACAGCAGCAGGAGGCAGACAGGCTCCTGGGCAGAAAGGGGCAGGTCTCTGGTGAAACCCCACCTTCAGGCCAGGGATGACCTGAAGCCTGGGGTCTGGGCTGCCAGTTCCGCAGACCAGAATGAGAATTTATGATGCTTTTTCTCGGCCCACCCATGGCCACTCAAGTACCAGTCAGCACACACTTCCTCCCCTCTGAAACCCATGAAAACTCCAGACTCAGCCAGACTCAGGAAGACAATGGGGACAACCTGCCTGCAGATAGGAGCTACCCACTCTGGGTCTCCTCTCTGCTGAGAGTTGCACTCATCAGGAGGACCCGCCTGGAAAAAAGAGCTACCCACTTTAGGTCTCCTGAGAGCTGTACTGTTGCTCAATAAAGCACCACTTCACCTTGCTCACCTTCCCGATGTCCATGTACCTCATTCTTCCTGGATGTGGGACAAGAACTCAACACCTGCCAAATGATGAAAGTAACAAAGCTGTAATACAAACAGGGCTGAAACACGCCCCTTGTCCATCACATTGCAGGTGATGAGAAGGAGAGAAGAGAGAAGGAGAGAAGAGAGAAGAAAAGAAGACGTGCCGCCCTTCGGGAAGCCCAGACTTAGAAACTCCCAAAGCCAGGGCTATGACACCCTCTTTGGGGCTCTATGGTTCCTGGTGCCACCATGTTTCCCAGTGCCCACAGTGGAAGCTGCTTGTGGTACACCTGATCCAACTGCAGCAGGGATCCAGCGCCTGTGCCAGGGCCTGGAGCTGCCTGCCCCACCACAGCAGTTGGTGTACCTGGCTGTGCACAGTAGCCAGACCCTATGCTTGCTCATTCACACACCCCTCACCACTCCATGCCTGGCTCACCCTTGGCAGGCACAGGATCTGGGCTGGTAGCACAAGCTGAGCACAGCCTGCCAGGCCGAGTGGGTGGAATGAACCCAGTGGGCCTGAGCAAAACTCAGGCAAAGGTGCTACCAGCCACAGAGGCTTCTGGCTGGAAAAGTGATACCCCAAGGATCCCATGACAATTTTCTTCTATTTCTAGTTTGCTGAGGGTTTTTACCATGAAAGGGTGTTAAATATTGTTAAATGTTTTCTCTGTACCTATCAAAGTGATTATGTGATTTTTATCTTTCATTCTAGTAATGTGGTTATTGCATTTATTGATTTGCATATATTGACCCACTCTTGCATCCCAGGGATAAATCCCACTTGGTCATGGTGTATAATCCTTGTAATGTGCTGTTGAATAATGTTTGATAGCATTTTGTTGCAGATTCTTGCATCAATATTCATTGTGGATATTTTTCTGTGGTTTTTCTTCTCTTGTAGTATCATTCTCTGGCTTTGGTATTAGAGTAATGCTAGCCTCATAGAATGATTTTGAAAATGTTCCCTCCTAAATCCTCCCTAACTCATTGTATGAGGCCAACATCATCCTGATACCAAAGCCTGCCAGAGACACAACAAAAAGAGAGAATTTTAGACTAATATCCCTAATGAACATCAATGCAAAAATCATCAATAAAATACTGGCAAATCGCATCCAGCAGCACATCAAAAAGCTTATCCACCATGATCAAGTGGGCTTCATCCCTGGGATGCAAGACTGGTTCAACATACACAAATCAATAAATGTAATCCAGCATATAAACCGAACCAAAGACAAAAACCACATGATTATCTCAATAGATGCAGAAAAAGGCTTTTGACAAAATTCAACAGCCCTTCATGCTAAAATCTCTCAACTTGATATTGATGGAAAGTATCTCAAAATGATAAGAGCTATTTATGACAAACCCACAGCCAATATCATACTGAATGGGCAAAAACTGGAAGCATCCCCTTTTAAAACTGGCACAAGACAGGGATGCCCCCTCTCACCACTCCTATTCAACATAGTGTTGGAAGTTCTGGCCAGGGCAATCAGGCAGGCAAAAGAAATAAAGGGTATGCAATTAGGAAAAGAGGAAGTCAAATTGTCCCTGTTTGCAGATGACATGATTGTATATTTAGAAAACCCCATCGTCTCAGCCCAAAATCTCCTTAATCTGATAAGCAACTTCAGCAAAGTCTCAGGATACAAAATCCATGTGCAAAAATCACAAGCATTCTTATACACCAATAACAGATCAACAGAGAGCCAAATCATGAGTGAACTCCCATTCACAATTGCTTCAAAGAGAATAAAATACCTAGGAATCCAACTTACAAGGGATGTAAAGGACCTCTTCAAGGAGAACTACAAACCACTGCTCAAGGAAATAAAAGAGGGCACAAACAAATGGAAGAACATTCCATGCTCATGGATAGGAAGAATCAATCTCATGAAAATGGCCATACTGCCCAAGGTAATTTATAGATTCAGTGCCATCCCCATCAAGCTACCAATGACTTTCTTCACAGAATTGGAAACAACTACTTTAAAGTTCATATGGAACCAAAAAAGAGCCCACATTGCCAAGACAACCCTAAGCCAAAAGAACAAAGCCGGAGGCATCAAACTATCTGACTTCAAACTATACTACAAGGCTACAGTAACCAAAACAGCATGGTACTGGTGCCAAAACAGAGATATAGACCAATGGAACAGAACAGAGTCCTCAGAAATAACACCATACATCTACAACCATCTGATCTTTGACAAACCTGACAAAAACAAGAAATGGGGAAAGGATTCCCTATTTAATAAATGGTACTGGGAAAACTGTCTAGCCATATATGGAAAGCTGAAACTGGATCCCTTCCTTACACTTTATACAAAAATTAATTCAAGATGGATTAGAGACTTAAATGTTAGACCGAAAACCATCAAAACCCTAGAAGAAAACCTAGGCAATATCATTCAGGACATAGGCATGGGCAAGGACTTCATGTCTAAAACACCAAAAGCAATGGCAACAAAAGCCGAAATTGACAAATGGGATCTAATTAAACTAAAGAGCTTCTGCACAGCAAAAGAAATTACCATCAGAGTGAACAGGCAACCTACAGAATGGGAGAAAATTTTTGCAATCTACTCATCTGACAAAGGGCTAATATCCAGAACCTACAAAGAACTCAAACAAATTTACAAGAAAAAACCCCATAAAAAAGTGGGCAAAGTATATGAACAGACACTTCTCAAAAGAAGGCATGTAGCCAACAGACACATGAAAAAATAGTCATCATCACTGGCCATCAGAGAAATGCAAATCTTTTAAAACCACAATGAGATACCATCTCACACCAGTTAGGATGGCGATCATTAAAAAGTCAGGAAATGACAGGTGCTGGAGAGGATGTGGACAAATAGGAACGCTTTTACACTGTTGGTGGGACTGTAAACTAGTTCAACCATTGTGGAAGACAGTGTGGCGATTCCTCAAGGATCTAGAACTAGAAATTTGACCCAGCCATCCCATTACTGGGTATATACCCAAAGGATTATAAATCATGCTGCTATAAAGACACAAACACACATATGTTTATTGCAGCACTATTCACAATAGCAAAGACTTGGAACCAACCCAAATGTCCATCAATGATAGACTGGATTAAGAAAATGTGGCACATATACACCATGGAATACTATGCAGTCTTAAAAAAGGATGATTTCATGTCCTTTGTAGGGACATGGATGTAACTGGAAGCCATCATTCTCAGCAAACTATCACAAGAACAGAAAACCAAACACCACATGTTCTCACTCATAGGTGGGAATTGAACAATGAGAACGTTTGGACTCTGGAAGGGAAACATCACACACTGGGGCCTATTATGGGGAAGGGGGAGTGGGGAGGGATGGCATTGGGAGTTAGACCTGACGTAAATGATGAGTTGATGGGTGCTGATGAGTTGATGGGTGCAGCACACCAACGTGGCACAAGTATATATATGTAACAAACCTGCACGTTGTGCACATGTACACTAAAACTTAAAGTATTTTTAAAAAAAAGAACTTAAAGTATGATAAAAAATAAAAATTAAAAAAAAGAAAATGTTCCCTCCTCAATTGTGGGGAAGAGTTTGAGAAGGATTTGTGTTAATGCTTCTTTAAATATTTGGTTGAATTCACCAGTAAAGCCAACTCATCCTGGGTTTTCCTTTTTCTGGTGGTGGTGGGAGGTGGGGGGTGGCTTATTACTGATTCAATCTCCTTACTAGTTATAAGCATATTAAGATTTTCTATTTATTTATGATTCAGTCTTTGTGACTGTGTTAGTCCATTTGAGTTACTATAAAGGAATACCTGAGACTGGGTAATTTATAAAGAAAAGATGTTTCTTCTTCTGATTCATGGTTCTGCAAGCTGTGCAAACATGGCGCCAACATCTGCTTGGCTCCTGGTGAGGGCCTCAGAAAGCTTACAATCATGGTAGAAGGCAAAGAAGGAGCAGGAACATCACATGGTGAGAGAGGAAAAGAGAGAGAGGGGAGTTTCCAGGCTCTTTTTAAACAACCAACTTTCACATAAACCAATAGAGTGTGAACTCACTCTTTACCATGGGGAGAGCACCAAACCATTCCTGAGGAATTCACCCCCATGGCCCAAACCTCTCCTACCAGGCCCCACTTCCAACACTGTGAATCATATTTCAACACGAGATTTGGAAGGCACAAGTATCCAAACCCTATCAGTGGGCTGTGTGTTTCCAGGAATTTTTCAGTTTTATATAGGTTATTCAATTTGTGAATGTACAAGTGTTCTGAGTACATGCTTATAATTCTTTTTATTATTATAAAGTCAGTAGTAATGTCCACTTTTTCATTTCTGATTTTAGTTATGTGAGTCTCTCTTTTCTTCTTCTTAGTCATTGTAGCCAAAGATTTTTCAATTTTGTTGATCTTTCAAAAAAACAAACTTAATTTTGTTGAGTTTTCTATTATTTTTCTATTCTGTATTTTACTTATCTTTTATTTAATCACTATTTTTGTAGTCTACTACTACTAGTCTCAAAATATTTTCCAGTTTCCCCTATCATTTATTTTTTGATCAATTGGGTGTTTGAGTGTGCTGTTTAAATTCTTATACTTGTGATGTTTACAGTTTTAATTTGGCATAATAATGTCCAATTTCATTTCATTGTGAACAGAAAATACATTTTATATAATTTCACTCTTTTTAAATTTATTAAGACTTGTTTTGTGGCCTGACATGTGTTCCATCCTGGAGAATATTCATGTGCGCTTGAGAAAAATGCACAACCTGCAGTTGTTGGATAGAGTGTTCTATGCATATCTGTTAGGTACAATTGGTCTATAGTTTTGTTCAAGTCTTATATTTCCTTATCAACCATTTGTGTGGTAGTTCCTTATCCAATTTTTAAATTGAGTTATTTGTCTTTATGTTATAAATATGTAATAATTCTGTATCTATTCTGGATACAAGTCACATATCAGATATATGGTTTGAAATTTTTTCTGCTATTCAGTGGGCTGTCTCTTCACTTTATTGTAGGTATTCTTTGATATATTTTTGTTGCTTATGCTCTTGGCATCATATCTAAGAAACTATTGCCTAATCTAATGTCATAAAGATATTGGCCTATATTCTAAGATTTTTACAGTTATAGATCTTACATTTAGCTTTTTGATCTATTTGACATATTTCGTGTATCATGTTACGTAGGGATACAAATTCTTCTTCTTTTTTTTTTTGCATGTGAACATCCAGTTGTCTAAGTACATTTATAGAAATTCTATTCTTTCACCATGGATTTTTCCATGCACCATTGTCAAACTAGGCAGTTTCTGGCTGGGAGGACCAAAATGGTCATCACAGAAATCCAGAATGTGTCAGGGAGATCGTGGAGTGGAAAGTGCTTGAAGAAGAGACAAGTAAAGTATTTATGAACTTCTAGGCATAACCTTGACCTGCACATGCATGGATCAGGTACAGTTAACATAACAGGAGACTTTGTTTTTTTATTATTATTATTATTATACTTTAAGTTCTAGGGTACATGTGCATAACGGGCAGGTTTGTTACATATGTATACTTGTGCCATGTTGGTGTGCTGTACCCATCAACTCGTCAGCACCCATCAACTCATCATTTATATCAGGTATAACTCCCAATGCAATCCCTCCTCCCCCCCGCCATGATAGGCCCCAGTGTGTGATATTCCCCTTCCTGAGTCCAAGTGATCTCATTGTTCAGTTCCCACCTATGAGTGAGAACATACGGTGTTTGGTTTTCTGTTCTTGTGATAGTTTGCTAAGAATGATGGTTTCCAGCTGCATCCATGTCCCTACAAAGGACACAAACTCATCCTTTTTTATGGCTGCATAGTATTCCATGGTGTATATGTGCCACATTTTCTTAATCCAGTCTGTCACTGATGGACATTTGGGTTGATTCCAAGTCTTTGCTATTGTGAATAGTGCCGCAATAAACATATGTGTGCGTGTGTTTTTATAGCAGCATGATTTATGATCCTTTGGGTATATACCCAGTAATGGGATGCCTGGGTCATATGGTACTTCTAGTTCTAGATCCTTGAGGAATCGCCATACTGTTTTCCATAATGGTTGAACTAGTTTACAATCCCACCAACAGTGTAAAAGTGTTCCTATTTCTCCACATCCTCTCCAGCACCTATTGTTTCCTGACTTTTTAATGATCGCCATTCTAACTGGTGTGAGATGGTATCTCATTGTGGTTTTGATTTGCATTTCTCTGATGGTGAGTGATGATGAGCATTTTTTCATGTGTCTGTTGGCTGTATGAATGTCTTCTTAGCCCGCATTGCCAAGACAATCCTAAGTCAAAAGAACAAAGCTGGAGGCATCACGCTACCTGACTTCAAACTATACTACAAGGCTACAGTAACCAAAACAGCATGGTACTGGTACCAAAACAGAGATATAGACCAATGGAACAGAACAGAGTCCTCAGAAATAATACCACACATCTACAGCCATCTGATCTTTGACAAACCTGAGAGAAACAAGAAATGGGGAAAGGACTCCCTATTTAATAAATGGTGCTGGGAAAATTGGCTAGCCATAAGTAGAAAGCTGAAACTGGATCCTTTCCTTACTCCTTATACGAAGGTTAATTCAAGATAGATTAGAGACTTAAATGTTAGTCCTATTACCATAAAAACCCTAGAAGAAAATCTAGGTAGTACCATTCAGGACATAGGCATGGGCAAGGACTTCATGTCTAAAACACCAAAAGCAACGACAGCAAAAGCCAAAATTGACAAATGGGATCTAATTAAACTAAAGAGCTTCTGCACAGCAAAAGAAACTACCATCAGAGTGAACAGGCAACCTACAGAATGGGAGAAAATTGTTGCAATCTACCCATCTGACAAAGGGCTAATTTCCAGAATCTACAAAGAACTCAAACAAATATACAAGAAAAAAACAACCCCATCACAAAGTGGGCAAAGGATATGAACAGACATTTCTCAAAAGAAGACATTCATACAGCCAACAGACACATGAAAAAATGCTCATCATCACTCGCCATCAGAGAAATGCAAATCAAAACCACAATGAGATACCATCTCACACCAGTTAGAATGGCAATCATTAAAAAATCAGGAAACAACAGGTGTTGGAGAGGATGTGGAGAAATAGGAACACTTTTACACTGTTGGTGGGATTGTAAACTAGTTCAACCATTATGGAGAACAGTATGGCAATTCCTCAAGGATCTAGAACTAGATGTACCATATGACCCAGCCATCCCACTACTGGGTATATACCCAAAGGATTATAAATTATTCTACTACAAAGACACATGCACACGTATGTTTATTGCGGCACTATTCACAATAGCAAAGACTTGGAATCAACCCAAATGTCCATCAGTGACAGACTGGATTAAGAAAATGTGGCACATATACACCATGGAATACTATGCAGCCATAAAAAAGGATGAGTTTGCATCCTTTGTAGGGACATGGATGCAGCTGGAAACCATCATTCTTAGCAAACTATCACAAGAAGAGAAAACCAAACACCGCATGTTCTCACTCATAGGTGGGAACTGAACAATGAGCTCACTTGGACTCGGGAAGGGGAACATCACACACTGGGGCCTATCATGGGGAGGGGGGAGGGGGGAGGGATTGCATTGGGGAGTTATACCTGATATAAATGATGAATTGATGGGTGCTGACGAGTTGATGGGTGCAGCACACCAACATGGCACATGTATACATATGTAACAAACCTGCACGTTATGCACATGTACCCTAGAACTTAAAGTATAATAAAAAAATAAATTAATTAAAAAAAAATGCAAGAAGAGAGAGACGAATTAGAGAAGGAATTGTTAAGCAAAAAGGAACCAGAACTTAACAACTTGGAATATTCTCAGCCTATCCATATTGCAAAAAATGAAACTTGTCCTGAAGAGAACACTAACCCTACAGCTGGACAACCGTTTGATGAAGAGATTGTGGGTGGAACTCATGAGTTTAATCAGCCATCTCAGCAGAAGCCAGGAATAGAAGTGGGATTATATGAGCAAAAACACCACTAGTTTGAACTAAAGGAGACAGAGAAAGCTACACAGAATGAAGGGAGACTTTTGAAGTTCTTGGATTCTCAGGAGCAGAACATTTAGCTTTTTGGCTGCTAATTGCACTGTTATTCAAGGAAAAATAAGAATAACCATGAAGGCATTTATAGATAATCAGGGCTGACACTTCTACCATAGGCCCATGGGGCAAAGCTGTTTCTACCTCAGTTTCAAAGGGTGATACCACCTCTCCAGTTTCAGTGGGCCAGGATGACCCTGCCCTGTTCCTCAGGGGCAAGGCAGCCTTTATAGACAATCCTTTGAGCTGGACCCTCTCTGATAACTGAAGGGGCAGGGCCCTAGCAGAGCCATGAAAGTGACACTGCCACCCAAGTGGTGGGTAGAGTGTTGAACCAAAGAGATTATTGAGCCTTAAGATCTCATGGAATTCACCTTGCTAGGTTTTGGACTTGCTTGGGACTCATTAGCCCTTTCTTTCTTCTGATTTCTTTCTTTTGGAATGGGAATGTCTATCCTATGCCTCTGTCACCATTGTATTTTAGAAGCACATAACTAGTCTGGTTTCATAGGTTCACAGCTAGAGAAGAATTTTGTCTCTGGATGAATCTTACCTTGAGTCTCACCAATATATAATTTATATGATATTTAGATAAGACTTTGGACTTTAGACTTTAAGAGTTGATGCTGGAAAGAGTGAAGACTTTGGGGACTGTTGGAATGGAATGAATGCATTTTACATGTGAGAAAACATAAATTTGGGGCAAACCAGAGGGGTTAAAACTCTCTCTTTAACTAAACTTTAGACAGGCTCCTCTAAGCCCTCTTTTTGACCTCATCCTTGCTAAGTCTAATTTTAGCAAGAGTTTAGCTTAAGTCACCTTAGTGAGAATCCCCGGCTCTTGATATCCAATCACCTTCAATATCTGATTACACTCTTCTTCCCCACCCTTGATATCTGATCAGTCCAGCCTGCCTTTAGCAAGAATCTTGTTAAGTTGGTTTAACAAGAATTCACCTACCCTTGACGTATCTTCTTAGTAATTTTTCATCCATTGACCACTTCACTCTGCTCCTTGACTACAAATCCTCTTGCCTTTACTGCATTTAGAATTGAGCCCAGGCCAGTGCAGTGGCTCACAGCTGGGGGTTGTGGCAGGAGCCTGTAATCCCAGCTATTCAGGAGGCTGAGGCAGGAGAATCGCTTGAACCCAGGAGGCGGAGGTTGCAGTGAGCCTAGATCGTGCCACTGCAGTCTAGCCTGGACAACAGAGTGAGACTCTGCCTTAAAAAAGAATTGAGCCCAGTTCTATTCTGAGGTCTCTTTGCCCCAGTGCAATAGTTCCTGAATAATATCTGCTTTACCTCTTTCACTACTGTCCAGCTCTGGTTCTGTTTAGCAAATTCTATAGACTGAATTTTGTCCCCCTACCTACTAAAACTCATATGTTGAAGCCCTAACCCCCAATTTGACAGTATCTGGAGATAGGGTCTTTTGGAGGTAATTAAGGTTAAATGAGGTCATAAGGGTGGGTCCCAAACACGATAGGATGTGTCCTTATAAAAAGAGATCTTTCCAAGTCCCGCTGCCATGTGAGGACACAGTGAGAAGGCAGACATCTGAAAGCCAGGAAGTGAGCCCTCACCAGAAACTAACCCTGCCGGAAACTTGATCTTGGACTTCCAGCCTCCAGAATTGTGAGAAAATAAATGTCTATTGTTTCAGCCACCCAGTCTATGGTATTTTGTTATGGCAGTCCAAGGTGAGTGAGATAGCACCTCTATGTGTTTGAGGCTGAGGTGTATGCATGTGTGCAATCACATGCATTATTTCCAGAGCCCAGGTGCTAGAGGAAGTTGCTGTGGACTAGAGAAGCAGGCCTGAAGACACAGAGCCTGTGTAGCATGGTTATTAGGACTCTTGGTGAGTGAGGCAGAGTTGAGACCAAGGGTGGGAGAAAGACACTGCCACAAGCCTCTGCTTCTGCTGGGCTTTGTCCTGTTCTCTCTTTAGATCTCTTTCTCATTGGCAATGTGTGTAGCTTCCAAAGTGAGGTATAGGCTGTGGACATAGTCTATTGATTGTACCATAGCCCAACAAATAAATGTTACTGTATATTGTTAACTCCCTTTTCCCATCTCTACTTTATCTACTCAGGAAGCCTTAGTGTAGCTGTTTGGGTAGAGAGACAAAAACCAGATTCTTCCACAAGAAGCTTCTTGACCAGCAGGTGAAGAAATAATCCTTGCAAGAGCCCAGATCCAGCTTCTTGTGAGACAATGGCTGGGAAGAAATGATAGATGGGCCTGCAGAGGCCTACACGTCTGATTTTCATCAGTCCCTTCAGGATGTGCTAGGGTTTAAATGTGTCCTCCAAAAGTTCATGTGTTGGAAACTTAATTACCATTGTAACAGTATTCAGAGGTAGGCCCAGAGGAGGAGGGGCCGAAGGCGTAAAAAGGCACGCAGGCGCACTGCAGGGAGCATTGCCTGCCACCGCACACCTCACGCCGCGCACGCCACGCCACGCACGCCTCACGCCGCGCACGCCTCACGCCGCGCACGCCTCACGCCGCGCACGCCTCACGCCGCGCACGCCTCACGCCGCGCACGCCTCACGCCGCGCACGCCACGCCAGTCCTACACTCGGTCCTGAAGAATTATTTTTCTTCTCTGGAAGGTAAACATTTATAGCATTTATTTCCCAAATCTGGTAACATGGCAAAATATATCGGTCTAACTGAAGCTAACGAAGAACTCAAGGTCTTAATAGACCAGAACCAGACCAGTGGCTCCGTGGCCATTCACCCCTCCACCATAAACCCGCTCGGGAAGCAGCTCTTGCCGAAAACCTCTGGACAGTCCAATGTCAGTATTGACCAGCAAGTGGTAATTGGTATGCCTCTGAGACCGGCAGCATCAAACATCCCTGTGGGAGGAAGCCCAAGCCCACCCAACAGTCACTTTCCCTCTCAGAACCAGCCTTCCTGCTCCTCACCTCGGTGGGCCAGGCAGCACAACAGGAAAGGAGAGAATACCATGGGCCTGAGCCATCTTTCCATGAAGGTCTGGGAGACTGTGCAGAGGAAAGGGATCACTTCCTGCAAGGAAGTGGTGGGCGAGCTGGTCGCCAAGTTCAGAGCTGCCAGCGACCACGTCTCACCAAACGAGTCAGCTTGTGACGTGAATAACATAAAACGGCGCACCTACGATGCCTTAAACGTGCTGATGGCCATGAATGTCATCTCCAGGGAGAAAGAGAAGATCAAGTGGATTGGTCTGACCACCAACTCAGCTCAGAACTGTCAGAACTTACAGGTGGAAAGACAGAAGAGACTTGAAAGAATAAAGCAGAAACAGTCTGAACTTCAACAACTTATTCTACAGCAAATTGCCTTCAAGAACCTGGTACTGAGAAACCGGTATGTGGAGGAGCAGGTCAGTCGGCCGCTGCCGTCCAACTCAGTCATCCGCCTGCCCTTCATCGTCATCAGCACTAGCAAGAAGACCGTTATCAACTGCAGCATCTCTGACGACAAATTAGATTATCTGTTTAAGTTTGACAACGCATTTGAAATCCACGATGACAGGCAAGTGCTGATGTGGATGGGCATGACTTTTGGGCTAGAGTCCGGGAGCTGCTCTGCCGAAGACCTTAAAATGGCCAGAAGTTTGGTCCCAAAGGCTCTAGAGCCGTACGTGACAGAAATGGCTCAGGGAGCTTTTGGAGGTGTGTTCACGATGGCAGGTTCCACGTCTAATGGCATGCGGCCCTCTGCCAGTGACCTGACCAACGATATGGATGAGATGCCGGCCACAAGCTCCAATGGGTCTCACTACAGTGGCTCCAGAGTGGAGACCATAGCAGTCCAGGAGGAGGAGGAGGAGGAGGACAACAACGATGACGACTTCAATGAGAATGACGAGGATGACTGACGTCCTCTCCACTTCAAATTCAGCTTCGGGAAAACATTTAGGGAAAAGAAACTTTTTTTTGTTAAATGAGAGGTTTTCTGTTTCTTTTTTGCCTACTCTCAAGAAGATATTGGTAAGCTGTAGAATTTAGATGTGCACCTCTGATAAGCAAGGATTGTTTCGCGTATGATTAAGACGTGCTGTTGATGTGTGTTTTGATACCAGTGTGCTGACGCAGAGACTTTATTTACTTTTTAGGATTTTGTGTTTTCATTTTCTATTTTTCTTTAAATGCAGAGTTCATTGTTGCCCCTTAACAGTTTTTGCTGAGTTTAGTGAAGAAATTGTACTTCATCCACATCCATGAAAATAAAATGCTCTCCTGTTGTGCACAGTGAGTACCGAATGCCGTTTATTTGCCATGGGTTTGGATGGCACCCCCACTGATGCATAGCAAGACTCTGAGTTTTCCATTTGTTCAGTTGTGCAGTGTCCAGAGCCCCAAGCATATGACAGAATTCTATTTTCAGAACAATAAACACCATTAATCTTTTTAAAAAAACAAAAAAAAAGGTAGGGACTTTAGGAGATGATTAGGCCATGAGGGCTGTGCCCTCATCAATGGATTAGTGCTGTTATCATAGGAATAGACTTTTGATAGAAGGGTAATTTCAACCCTATTCCTCTCTCTGTCTTGAATGTTTGCTTGCCCTTCTGCCATGTTAGGACACAGCAGGAAGGTCTTCACTAGGTGTCAAACATATGCTGGCACCATGCCTTTGGAGTTCTCAGGATCCAGAACCATGAGCCAAATAAATCCGTTTATCTTTATAAATTACCCAGTCTGTTATAGGAGCAGAAAACGAACTAAGACAGGATGACTGAAGGCTCCCAGCTGGCAATCAAGGTACATCTATCTATGCAGGAATCATTTGCTGACTGGAAGCAAGATGAGTAGATTTTCCTTTTTCAAATCTGTGAGATAGAACAGTGGTGGAGCCTACAGCAGTGTCATGGTATGGTGAGAAGAAACTGGGTCAGAATCTAGGTAGCGAGATCTTGACTCATTAATATGAGAAAGTTGTACCAAAAGTGTGGCTGGGGGCAGCAGAGGGAGCTGTTGCTTCCTTCAAGCACAGTTTCACAAAGGGTCATCTTTCCAACCATATGCAGACCTGTCCAGAGTTCCAAGAAAAAATAGACACTAGAGTAATCACTGTGAAAGCAAGACTGTAAGACCCATAAGAGAGGGCAGGTAGTTAATTACAATGAGATACCACTTCACACCCATTAGAATGGCTATTATGATTATTATTTTGAGGTAAGGTCTCCCTCTATTGCCCAGGCCTGCAGTGCAGTGGAAAGATCATGGCTCACTGCAGCCTCAACCTTCCAGGCTCAATCAGTCCTCTCACCTCAGCCTCCCGAGTAGCTGGGACTACAGCTACTCCACACCTAGCTAATTTTTTTTGGTATTTTTTGTAGGGATGGGGTTTCACCATGTTGCCCAGGCTGGTCTCGAGCCCCTGAGCTCAAGCAATGCACCTACCTCAGCGTCCAAAAATGTTGGGATTATAGGTGTGAGCCACCACACGTGACCGTGACTGACTTCTTTTACTTAGCAAAGTGTTTCCAAGGTTCATCCATCTTGTAGCATGGATCAGTATTTCATTCCTTTTTATGGGTAACATTCCCTTGTATGTATGGATAGACTTTTTGTTTATCCAGTCATCTCTTGATGGACTTTTGGGTTGTTTCTACCTTTCGGCTGTTGCGAGTAACAATGCAGTGAACATTAGTATGCAAATATCTGTTCACGTCTCTGCTTTCAATTCTCTTGAGTATGTGTATATTTGGGAGTGGAATTACTGGGTCATATGGTAACAGTATATTAAGCCTTTTGAGGAATCCCCAGGCAGGTTTCCACAGAGGCTGTGAAATACTCACCAGCAACATACAAGACATCTAAGAGATGGTTTCGAGTAGTTTTGGGAGTAGAGAAGACATTACTAAGGTTACCTGTGTATAGTGATGGCACTGGCTGGTCCTTGTGTTTTTTTGAGTCAGTTTCTTTGTGTCCTGCCTGAAAACTTTTCCAAACCATGCTGAAAAACACATGCCTTTTTTTCCCCCCCATCAATTCTTAACATAGTTGCCCCACTTTGGAAGGCTTTCAGTTCCTAAAAATTTCTGAGGAACATTGGATCACTGAGAGGGCTGCTCCTCACCTCCAAGGGATATGCCACATAACTCCACTTGCCCTCCTTATCTGATGTGGACTCCATGAAAGGGTGGGCACTGCCATAGCCACTGTTCAGCCTTTGACCTGCCTTCCCCTTGGTGCTGGCACCTAGAGCATCCAAATGA
>NC_045445.1:20186887-20218966 GCF_002776525.5 Piliocolobus tephrosceles
ATGCAATCCCAAGCTCCTAGCAGGCTTTTCTGTAGAAATTCACAAGCTAGCTATAAAATGTGTGTGAAAATGTAAGTGACATACGTTAGTCCAGTCCTGAACAAGAAGAACAAACTTGCAGAACTTACACTCCTCACTTTCAAGTTTGCAAATCTTAAAGTAATCAAAATGGTGTGGCATTGGTCTAAGGATAATCAACTAAATAGATGAACTAGAATAAGAGTCCGTAAATTGACCCATACTTATACAGTCAGCTGATTTTCAATAAAAGCAGCAAAGCAAAACAATAGGGAAAAAAAGGTCTTTTCAAAAAATGTAGTGAAATAACTGGAAAAATAACCTATGAAGAAAAATTTAACTTCAACTCCCACTCTTCACCATATACAAAATTTAATTTGAGATGGATCAGAGTCCTAAACATAGGCACTGTAACTGTAAAGCTTTCAGAAGAAAGCACAGGACAATACCTTCAGGATGTGAGGGTAGACAAAGATTCCTCAGATAGGATACAGAAAGCAATAACCATTAAAAAATTTAATTTTTAAAATTAATTTAGTCATTAAGTTTTTGAACTTTCATAATGAAATAATAGCTGACTTAGACAAAACTTGCAATATAGTAGTACAAGGAGTTCCTGTATACCCTTCATTCAGATTCTCCAAATGTTAACATTTTTACTGCATTTGCTTTTTCATTCTCTTAATTGATAGAAATTATTATATTATTTTTAATATTTTGAATGTAAGTGGCATCCGTGATGTCTCTTTACTCCTAAGCAACATTCTCTTATTTTATTTTATTTTATTATTATTGTACTTTAAGTTCTAGGGTACATGTGCATAACGTGCAGGTTTGTTACATATGTATACTTGTGCCATGTTGGTGTGCTGCACCCATCAACTCGTCAGCACCCATCAACTCGTCATTTACATCAGGTAAAACTCCCAATGCAATCCCTCCCCCCTCCCCAGCAACATTCTCTTATATAACTGTAGTTGAATTGTCAAAGTCTTATTATTAACATTAATATAATACTATTATTTAATCTATAGGCTTTATTAAAATTTCACCAATTTTTCAACTAATGTTCTTTATAGCAAAGAAAAATGTATGAATATATACACCAAAGTATCTGAAAGGTATTAATATCCTGGTTACAATATTTCTGGGTTCTATCATGCCTGTTTTTTAGTCTTTTTGTTTATGTGTATTTTCTCACTTTTTTTTTCAACTTGTTGGTCAATTTTCATTAAAAACTTATTCCTTAAAGCTTTTTACAGTATTTTTTGAAAGTTAATTTTTTTTACTGCATATATGGGTCTTCACTTAATTTTTCAGTAAAGACAACTTACTTAGTTATCAGTGTCCCATCATTTGATAAGACCAACGGAGGGTTTGGATAGTAGCCAGCTGTTTTTGAATTGCTTGACGAGAATCTTGTAAATTTGTAGTCCAGAGGTAATTCTGTGATTACTTCAATACTTGGAATTGCAATAGTGCTGTAAGTACTGATTCTCTTACAAGACCATGTATAAACTAAGGAGTCTTCTGTATTTTCTAGTCCCAAAACTGAACTAATAAAATAAAAAGAGCCCCATTTTTTAGATGAAGCATTTAAAGGCTTTGCCTTTGGTCCCTCATATTTTCCTTTTTCTCTAGAGGCTCTGACTTCTCAGGCCTCTGACTCCTTGCACCTTCATCCCTCTGAGTTCTTCCAGGATAAGGACTGTCTTCCAATTACTATAGTGACAAGCCGGGAAAATATCTGAATGCATGCTGTCACCGAAACAAACAACCTTGGGTTCAGGTTTGCCAGTGATTTTCTTCAGAAGCTCATAGAGGTGGACAGCGTTCCCTTGGGAGCACCAGCCAGGTTTATCCAGAGATGGCAGCGCCTCCTGCTCCTCATCATTCTCGAGCATCCAGAAAGGTCTCTGACTTGGTAAGTGGGAGAAGAAACCAGGCTTCAATGCATTTGTAATCACAATGTCAAAAAAGTCTGCAAAATCAAGGATATATTCGCAGAGAAGTCTACAGTAATCACTGTGATAACTGGTAATTAACAGAGGATTTTTCCCAGCATTCTTTAGCTGTCGAAGCCATTTTTTCACAGATTCAGGACAACTGTGTAAATATCTGCCTGGATCTATTTTTACTTTTGGAAAATATATTCCATAGTTTTCCTTAAAAGCTGACATTTTATAATTGTATTGTATAGCAGCAACTATATCCTTCCAAAAATCAAATGTTTTTTGACCATTGTTTGTTGTTAAATAGTCCACCACCCTGGCACATAGAAGAGCTCCTGGCAGGTCAAAGTAGTTGTAAAAATAATACTTTCATGGGCGGCAAGCCATTCCAGTGTCCGACAAGAAGTGCTTCCACTCTTTCTTGCCATATGTCTCTGCCAGCACCTCTGGAATCATCATCTTGGTGCCATGGCTTGCCCCGAGAACAGAGCCATTATCAGCAAGTTTAAGAAAGTTCCCATCTTCTAGATCCAATGCCAAACCCTTGCAACAGAAATTCCAATCCTCTGGGGTCACATTGAGCAATCCCTTATCATACCCCTTCTCCTTAACTAAGAACTGGGCAAAGCTATTATAAATGAGTGGGGCGCTCTCGGGCAGGTTGTAGCAACACAGGGTGTGGTCCAGGTAGAATCCGACCATGTCTCACGCGGCCAGGGAGAAGTGCTGAGCCATGGCTGAACTGGGAGCACCGGGGAGCGCCTCGGCCCGGGAGGGTGCAAGCTTTTCTCACTTTTTAAAACGAATATGTTTTAATTTTGTAATAAGAAGAAGCTACTATTAATAAATAAAAAATAAAGTGAAATGTGTGTATGTGAGAAGACACTATTAGGAAATCCACGGAACAGGCAAGCCACAGAGAGAAAACATATGCAAACTATATATCTAACAAAGGACTTATGTCCAGGGTGCATAACAAATTCCTACAACTCAACAACAAAAAGACAAATGACCCAATTAGAAAATGGGCAAAAGACTTTGACAGATATTTCACAGAGAAAAGGAATATTCATGGCCAATAAGCAAGGGAAAAAGTGTTCAACATCACTAATTATCAGGAAAATGCAAATTACAGCCACTGCATGCATTAAAAGAGTTAAAATTTTAATTAAAACAATTAAGGCTGGGCACAGCGGCTCATGCCTGTACTTCCAACACTTTGAGAGGCCATGGTAGGAGGATCATGTGAGGCCAGGAGTTTGAGACCAGCCTGGGCAACACGGCGAGACCCTATCTCTACAAAAAATTAAAATTTAAAAATCAGATAGGTGTGGTGGCATGCATCTATAGTCCCAGATACTCAGAAGGCTGAGGCAGAAGGATTGCTTGAGCCCAAGAGTTCAAGGCTGCAGCAAGCTATGATGGCACTGTGCTCCAGTCTGAGCAACAGAGCAAGACCCTGTCTCAAAACAAAAAAAAGGAAGAAAATTATTTCCTAACAAGAATCCCAAACGCAGCAAAACTATCACAAGCAAATATAAAAAACACATTTTTAATTTATATCTGCAAATTTTGAAAATAATATTTCCTATGCCTCTTTCTCTAATAGGAGGATTTGCTCTTTGCAATTAAGGAGTAAACAAGAGAGGAAGACATGGAAACCAGGGTAATTTAACACAGACTAGAGACAAAACGGTTTCCATAACGACAGAGGAAAGAAGCCTCAAGATCATAACAATGAGCACCTAGTGAGAAACAAATCCAGAATGGATTATGTCCTCAACTACTGTAATAAAAAGTGCATAGGTAACATCTCGAATGGACAAATCGAGAAATAACAATATCCCTATATTATTTTTTAGAAACAAGATAAATATATCCAAGAAGAGTTCAAATCTTTTGAAAGTGGCTGTCTTTTGAAAAAGAAACATCCGGCCACTGGCTGGGTGCTGTGGCTCACGCCTGTAATCCCAGCACTTTGGGAAGCTCAGGCGGGCAGATCACTTGAGATCAGGAGTTCGAGACCAGCCTGGTCAACATGGTGAAACCCCGTCTCTACTAAAAATACTATAAAAAATAAAAAAAAAAATTAGCTGGGAGTGGTGCCTCACACCTGTAATCCCAGCTACTTGGGAGGCAGAGGCAGAGGAATTGTTTGAACCTGGGAGAGAGAGGTTGCAGTGAGCCAAGATCACGCCACTGCACCCCAGCCAGGGCCACAGAGCAAGACTCTGTCAAAAAGAAAGAGAGAGAGAGAGAGAGAGAGAGAGTCACCATAATTACACATTTAATTTTAAAAACTCAACAAACAAAATAATCCTTATCTCAAACAAAATTTATAAACCTTTACAGATATTCACTATCGTACTCCCTCTCCATGATTCTTCTAAATGAATTCTATGACTCCTCTTGTTTTTGAAATATATTTTTAAGTCTTTTATTAATCATATACTTTACCTGGTTTCTATGGGTTTTCATTACTCCTCCTGCTTTCAATATGCTTTTCAAAAATATGTTGTCAGTCTTTTAAAGTTTGTTTACTTGTGAGTGCAAGGGCTTGCCTTTCTTATGGATCCTCAAACTACTTCTGAAAAGGTTTATGGGATAAACCTTAGATTGTGCTCAGGTGTGAACGAGAATCAATTAATTACTTCTACCTGGAAGTTACTTGCTCCCCTTATCTCTTTCTGTAAGTATTTTTTATGTAAATGACCAAAGTCATATCTTAAAAATTGCCAGATGTATGATTTTATTTCTAAAACATTCTCTATTAAAAGACTGAAAACAATCCAAGTGTCCATCAGTCAGGGCCTGGTTAAATAAATTACGATGTATCTACCCAATGGAATATTATGCAGTTATTAAAAAATCAGGAAGCTCTCTATGTACTGATGTAAAAACATATCTTGTTAAACGTTAAAAAGCAACGTGTAGTACAGTGTTTAGAGTGTTCTACTTTTGTGTAACAAAGGAGAAAGAGAAGAGAACATATATTTGCATAAACACTGGAAGAACATGCAAAAAAGCAGGTAAAATGGGATGGAAGGTGAGAGACAATGAGACTTGTCAACGTACACCTTTTTTTTTTTTTTTTTTTTGGAGATTGAATCTCATTCTGTCGCCAGGCTGGAGTGCAATGGTGTGATCTCGGCTCACTGCAACCTCTACCTCCCAGGTTCAAGTGATTCTCCTGCCTCAGCCTCCCAGGTAGCTGAGACTACAGGCGCATGCCACCACACCTGGCTAATTTTTGTATTTTTAGTAGAGAGGGGGTTTCACCATGTTGGCTGGGATGGTCTTGATCTCTTGACCTTGTGATCTGCCTGCCTCAGCCTCTTAAAGTGCTGGGATTACAGGTGTGAGCCACTGTGCCTGGTCCAATGTACACCTTGGTATGTAGTTCTGAATTTTGAACCACGTGAATGTATTACCTTACTAAACAAGACGGGAGAAAGGACAAGGAAGTGGTTACCTTTGGAGGATCAGAAATAGAGGGAATGTATCAGGAGGCTGATGTTTTACATTATAAGCATTTTTGGCACAATTTGAATTGCCAAATAATTTGCAGATCATCTAGCATTCAGTGGATTACCATCAGAAGAATTAAAAAGAGCAATGGTTAAAAGTGGTTACTTCTAGGAAGTATGTCTGAAAATGGAGAGGAGTGAGGCAGGCGGATATTGCATTTCATTAAAAACCTGTGCTATTGCTTATTTTTAATCTTATGCCTGTGTTACTAGGATAAAAATCAAAATAGAACATCCCACTACCCCACCCCAGCAAAAAGAAGGCAGAAAATGGAAGCTTATATGGATAAAGAGAACGTATCTTCTAGTCACAAAGAGGGACTGTGTTTACTTTGTAAGCTTTCCTAGTCAAAACTGTCTCCTTAGTTCTGAGTTAAGACAATATATTTAACTAAAGCAACCAAGACGCAGCCTCTTCAACAGGAAAAGCAATGTCTGGTTATGATAAAGATACAATTAATCTTTTAAAAATATGTGTTGGAAACCATTCCATATCAGTTCATATAGACTAACATCATTTTTTAAAGCTGCTGCATAAATTCCATAGTGTAGAGAACCTGTAATTAAATTATTTCCCTTTTAGTGGACATTTCTGTTGTTACAAACAATGCCACAGTAAACATCCATGCACTCATAAATCATTGAGCTTATATGCAAGAAGAGATTCCTAGAAATGGAATTAGTGGATCAAAGAGCACATTCCATTTTCTAGATTTTCCACAATGAATATGCATAGCTTTTATAATCAGAAAAAAAGTAAGCTAAAAGAATTAACTGTAAGGTGAAGGTCCTGTTTTCTTAGTGTTTTGTAGTCTGTATGATCCAAATTTTTAACCTTTCAGAATCAAAGGAAGAGGGCCTGGTTTGAAACAGATCATAGAGACTTGTCATGACTGGTTCATTGTAAACTAGAAAGTGTCACTGCCATCTCAGACACATGAAGACATATGTCTGGTAGGAAGCGGCTTTCTTTTTAATATTAAAACTTTGTTTCCATAGAATTTTGGCCAGGTGCAGTGGCTCAAGTCTGTAATCCAAGCACTTTGTGAAGCTGAAGCGGGAGGATCACTTGTGCCCAGGAGTTCAAGACCAGTCTAGGCAACATAGTAAGAGCCCATCTCTGCAAAAAATAAAAAATTAACTGGGCATGGTGGCGTGTGCCTGTGGGCCCAGCTACTCAGAATGCTAAGGTGGAAGGATCTCTTGAACCCAGGAGGTCAAGACTGCAGTGAGCTAGGATCGTGCCACTGCATTCCAGCCTGGGTGACAGAGCAAGACTCTGTCTCAAAAAAAAAAAAAAAAAACTGATGAAAAAAGAAAAAGAAAAAAAAAAGAAAAGAAAAAGATATTATTTTGAGATATTATTTGTTAAGGTTCACTTTGTTTTCATAGAATTCTCTGAATTATAATTCTAAAATGAAGTAAAATTCAAAGTAGCATTTGTTTGTAAAACAAACAAATGTTTGTAAAACTGTTATGTTTGTAAAACTTTGTTTTGCTTAACATCAAGTGGGATTTGGTAAAAGTCTTATTTTATCAGCAGGGTTCTAATTACTAAAAGACTTGAAGGCCCAAATTATAATGCCTCCAGTACGAATCACAAAGACTATGGTATCATTACAGTCCCTTGTATTTGGGTAGTATAGAGAATTAGAAAAAAACGAACACAAAAACTTCTCATTTTACGCAAGAACTGGGTGTTTTGCTTGAATTACCAGGATAATCGGTGTAGCTCTCACATCTAATCTGTGTTTTGCCTGTGTAGACACGGTTTAAAGAAACCTCTAGGATAAAACTTTAGTGAAATTACAGATCCCCAAAGATTAATTTCTCTCGGCAACAAGAAATGAGTACAACCTAAATGGTCTTACTGAAAGGTTGGAGCTAGGTGCTGGAAAGTTGAGGCAGGAAGCTATTCAAGATTCTCCTGTTGCGCCAACCCACCGCAGAAGGGCTCTTTCATGTATTCCCTTCCACTTCCCCTTGTTCTTTTTCCACGGGTGGTATCATTGTGGGTGAACAGGGGAGGTTAGAATTAGAGTGAAGAAAAGGGTTCGTGTTTGATATGGCGGGGATATTTGTTCCCACCCAAATCTCATGTTGAAATGTAATTCCCAATATTGGAAGTGGGGCCTGGAGGGAGGTGATTGGATCATGTGGGAGGATTTTTCTCATGAACAGTTTAGCACCATCCCCTTGGTGTTTTCTTCCTGATAGTGAGTGAATTCTCGTGAGATCTGGTTGTTTAAAGAGTGCTGGCATCCCCCACTTCTCTCCCTTTCTCCTGCTTTCGCCATGTGATGTACTTGTTCCCGCTTTGCCTTCCACCACGATTGTGAGCTCCCTGAGGCTCCCCAGAAACCGAGTAGATGCCAGCACCATGTTTCTTGTATGGCCTGTAGAACTGTGAGCCAATCAAATGTCTTTTCCTTATAAATTAAACAGTCTCAGGTATTTCTTTCCTTTTTTTTTTTTTTTTTTGAGACAGAGCCTTGTTCTGTCACCCAGGCTGGAGTGCAGTGGCATGACCTTGGCTCACTGCAACCTCCATCTCCCAGGTCCAAGTGATTCTCCTGCCTCATCCTCCCAAGTAGCTGGGATTACAGGTGCCCACCACCACGTCTGGCTACTTTTTTTATTTTTAATAGAGACGGGGTTTGTCATGTTGGCCAGGCTGGTCTTCAATTCCTGATCTCATGTGATCCACCCGCCTAATATATCCAAAATATATGTATACTTCTTTGTTCAATTTTATTATTTTTAGTTGCCTAATTCTATTTAAGATAAGGTTAATAATTAAATTTGGTTTTGTTCTTGAGGCAGACACCCAGTGATTATGGCATAGATGAGTAACAGGAATGCAAGTGTGAGGATAGCAGGTTGCATATGATCATATGTCCCTGGGAGACCTGATAGCCGAGGCTTTCCTAGAGATAGCCAGATCTAATGCTGAGCCTGTGAGCACAACTGGATTAAAAGGTCTCTATTCTCAGACCCTGGAGTTTTGAAGGATCCACAGGTACAGTTGTCCAAGTACTTGAACGACTCTAGTGGTTTCAGCCTGTCATGGGCGTAGGGAAACATCTTGAAGCTGGGAGAAGAAGGATGCTCAGTTGACATGTCAATCAGCTGGATCTCCAGTCACCTAAGCCCATGGGTGGATGAACTCACCTATCCAGCAGGGAATACCAGCTAGGAATGAAAGTCACTGGGTCAAGTTGGGATGGTACCACTTGAGAAAAAGGCAAAACAAAAGGTAAGTGGAAAGCAATCCCTCACCTGAGATGCCCATGAAATAAGAATGGAGATGATCAATAGCTAGGCCTGACTTAACTACACAATTATTCAGAAACTGAAAAATTATACTTGAAAATTTTAAGAAGATGGTACTATAACGAAACAAACAGTTTCTATGGAAAGTTTCACCGAACTTGGGGAAAGCCTAGAGTGAAAATTAAAGTAACTCAATTCTTCTCAGAACCAGCACATTCAATAGAATGGGGACAAATGAGGCCTCCCATTTAGCAAGAAAAGCCTCTCTTTTATTGCCTTTTAAAAGTATTTCATTCGGTCACTAAGTCATTCAACAAATATTATTGAATATGTGTACTATGATAATCAAGGAGCTTATTGTTTGGTAAGAAACAAGTGGAAATTCCTTAAAGTCCAGCCTTCAGGAAGAAAGTGGCATTTTTGAGCAAGATCCTTAAGCACAGGACTTCTTTACAGAGGCTTGAAATTACCTTTCGAGAAGGAAATGATTGGGCAGGAAATAATATTAATGGAAATGAAAGCATGTGCACAGTCCGTTGCAAAGCTTCTTATGTATATGGTCTCATTTGATTCTCATTCAATATCAAGAAATATTGTCTATCCACACAAAAGCTTACTTGAATGAAACTGATAGTAAAGCCACCAGTTAAATCTTGCTAACAAGACATTCCTGTTACAAGGAAGCAAATGACTTGTTTTCTCTGGCTTTGTAGGTCCCATATGATGGGGTGCAAAGCTCAGTATTAGTCACTATTAAATATCTAAATATAAATCACACATAGATCTTCACATGAATGGATATTTGCTCCAAGAGACAAAAAAATGAATAAACTTTATCTAGTGTATTACTTGTTTTAATTTAGGTGACTGAAAGAAGTGGAAATAGGCCAGAGAAGAGTAAAGGAAAAAAAAAGAAGCTCTATGAATGTAAATGTACCCTTTTCCTGCAATAAAAACTCACGTTTATAACACATCTTAGAGTTACAAAGTGCTGCTGTATGTGCGTTGCTTTATTCAATCTTCTCATGACTACCCCATGTGGAAAGTATTTCCATTTTTTTACAGACCAACAATTTATTTTATTTTGTTTTTATTTTTTCCTATTTATTTATTTTAAAAATTTTTCAAAATTTTTTTGTGGGTACATAGTAGGTATATATGTTTATGGGGTACATGAGGCGTTTTGATACAGGCATGCAAAGAGAATCATGAAGAATGGGGTATCCATCCCCTGAAGCATTTACGAATTGAGTTGCAAACAACCCAGTTACACTTCTTTATTTTAAAATGTGCGATTTTTATTGGCTATAGTCACCCCGTTGTGCTATCAAATAGTAGGTCTTATTCATTCTTTCTATTTTTTGTACCCATTAACCATACTCACTTCCCCCACCAGCCCCCTACTACCATTTCCAGTCTCTGGTAACCATCCTTCTACTTTCTATGTCCATGAGTTCAATTGTTTTGATTTTTAGATCTCACAAATAAGTGAGAACATGAGATGTTTGTCTTCGTGTGCCTGGCTTATTTCACTTAACATAATGATCTCCAGTTCCATCCATGGTATGTCCATTTCAAAATATGAAAACAGAGATTCAACAATGTGGAGCACTTTGCCCAGTGTCACACAGCAAGCAAGTGATAAGAGTCAGGACTCAGACCCTCGACTTCTAACTCTGTTGTAGAAACTGAGATCTACCACCTGAATCCTTCCTTAAGGAAGGACATGCTGCCCAGCTATGGGAAGTTTGATTAGCAAACATCCTCCATCTGTCTGTCAGCTCCTTCCACAGCTGCAGAAAGTCACCTTACCCCAAGGTCACACCTTTCCTGGGACAGCCTGCTTCTGGTGACTGAGAGAGGGAGGGCTATAAAGGCAAGGCCATTTTGGCTTTAGATGGGGCACTTGAATGAGCATTATTTGTTCCAGAGTTTCCTACTGGGTTGGCCAAGGCTTTGTTGGACCTGCACAGTATTTCATCTTCTCCCTCTGCCCAACAGTGTTTCTTCCCTCTTCCTTGCACAAATGTTTATCCCTAATAAATATCTTGTACCCCAAAATACATTTCCATGCCTGCTTCTGCAGAACCCTGTGACAGTTGATACTGGGAGCGTTCTGAGAAAGCAGCCAATAGGATGGACTTTTGGAGTCAGATCACTCACCTCTCAGGTGAAAATGAGAACCCCTTACTCACTAGTGAGGAGTATAGATGGCACCAGGAAGCAGTCTGATTATTTAAACTTTCACCTGAGGTGCATTGGAAATGCATTATGGGTGTGATACAGAAGGCATTTGAAATATAGGGAGGGAATATTAACTACGTAGCTGACAAGATCGGATGACTAAAGATTTAATTAACTGCTGAGGGTAATAGGCAATTGAAAGCCAGGTGCAAAAGCTGAGAAGGCCTCTGTGATTATATACAAAAGAGCTCTTTTGCCTGGTTCAGTGGCTCATGCCTATAATCCTGGCACTTTTGGAGGCTAAGGTGGGATGATTGCTTGAGGCCAGGGTTTCGGGACCAGCCTGAGCAACAAAACAAGACCCTGCCTCTACAAAAAATTTTTAAAAATCAGCTGGGGGTGATGGCACATGCCTGTGGTCCCAGCTACTTAGGAGGTGGCAGTGGAAGGATTGCTTGAGTCAGGAATTTGAGGCTGCAGTGAGCTAAGATCACACCACTGCACTCCAGTCTGGGTGACAGAGAGACACCCTGTCTCAAAAATAAATAAATAAGTAAATAAAAATAAAAATTAGAAAGCTATTTCATCTCCTATGAGGAGGGCAGAGTACTCTGGGAACTAAACCTAGGACTTAATAGTCAGAGTGGCTGGACTTCTACTAAGGTTAAATACCCAACCAAGGCAAGGCCTGCCAAGACCAGCTTGGTGGGAGAGACCCTAACCCAGTGACGCTAGAGGAATTAAAGACACACACACGGAAATATAAAGGTGTGGAGTGGAAAATCAGGGGTCTCACAGCCTTCAGAGCTGAGAGCCTTGAACAGAGATTTACCCATGTATTTATTGACAGCAAGCCAGTGATAAACATTGTTTCTATAGATTATAGATTAAAAGTATACCTTATGGGAAACAAAGGGATGGGCAGAAATAAAGGGATGGGTCTGGCTACTTATCTGCAGCAGGAGCATCTCCTTAAGGCACAGATCGCTCATGCTATTGTTTGTGGTTTAAGAACACCTTTAAGCGGTTTTCCACCCTGGGTGGGCCAGGTGTTCCTTGCCCTCATTCCCATAAACCCACAACCTTCCAGCATGAGTGTCATGGCCATCATGAACATGTCACAGTGCTATAGAGATTTTGTTTATGGCCAGTTTTGGGGCCAGTTTATGGCCAGATTTTGGGGGGCCCATTCCAAACAAGGCCCTTGGTTGGAAAAATCAGGCACTGTGACACATGGATGGAGTCATCTAGGTGAATGACTACAAAGATTTTGATTCCCCACACTCCCCTAAACCTTCTGAACCAGTAGATATGGCCCACCTGATTCCTATCAAGAGCTAGCACCCTACTAGCACCCATGGTAGAAAACTATGCAGAGGCCTCTTCCCACATGACAACATATGTTCCCTGTTACGGCCTGCTCCCACTTCCCTTTCAGGGCACTAGCCTCACAGTCAGGGTTCAGTTTAAGCATGGCTGCTGGGGATATGCTGCGCTGGGGATATGCTGGGCCTTGCAAGTGAGGAAAGGGATTACACTTCAAAGAAACTGCAATAAGTAGCTGACGTGTACTACCAGGAGAAAGGGGAATATACACATGAAGCTGGGTTCTGAGGGGGCTTGATCAAGGCGGTGGGAATAGAGGCAGTGGGATCATACAACAGGAAAAGTTTACTGACTTGGGAGTGCTTTCCTGAGATATGGGATTTAACATCCTGTCAAAGACCCCAGGAAATGGTGCAAATTTTCTACTAAGATGGCTCCTAGATGTAAGAAATACAGCCTATGCTGAGTGAAGTTGAAATGTCAGAATTGCTGCAGCAAATTGCAGAGGGAGGGATTCGAGGCTCAAGAAAGTGGGCATGTTGGAACTCATATCACTATGTACAACCACAAGACCCCACCAGAAGATTGTATTCTATGGAAAGGTTCAGAGGACACACTGTTGAACAAGGCCATCAGGAATCCACTGGCAAGATGATCACCAGCAAGCATCACTCAAAAGGAAAATCACATCATTTCAGTAGTGGCCTCCTCTGCAGGTCAGAACTGACAACAGGAAAAGCCTTTATAAACTTAGCTCACTGATAGCACTATGGATGATAAGACCCAAGACAGCAGAGGGCAGGTGGTGGTCCTTAATCTCCAGAAGCCAGGAAGTTGCAATTATTATGAGACGAAGTTAGCATGACATTTCAGGAAGCCTGATCCAGGAGAGTTATGGAGATGGTTAATAGAACAGAGCATCTCCAGGGGCAAAATTTATTGAAAAGAGTATTACTCAGCTTGTAATAGCTGAAAATATCTGGGAGGCTGAGAGCAGTCACTTCAATAAAAAAAAGTCATGATCCCTTGTAGAGTTTTCAGATTTGAGCCAGTTTTCAATTCCAGAACTCACTAACAGAAGAGGTGATTGGGTCCCTAGGAGAAAGGACACTGCCATGATTCTTCTTTTTCCTCCTGCAGAGACCTCTGGGCATGCATTTAGGTAACTGTGCACTAGAGAACGGGAATACTTAGATGTTTCAAGGAGTGTTGGACCTAGAGTCTGAGTTGACATAGACACTCAGAGACCCAAAGCATCATCATGGCCCACTGTGAGAGTGGGGACATATGGGAACCAGGTAAGAAATTGAGTCTTGGCCAAGATCCAGCTCACAGGAAGTTCACTAGGTACAAGAACTCAGTGGTCATTACCCCAGTCTCCAAGTGTATGATCGGGTAGTTGGGGCAGCCATTACTTTGTGTCTTTGGCCAGTGAGATAAGAACTGTTACAATGGGGAAGGCCAAGTGGAAGCCTCTGATACTAAACCACCACCACCACCACTCCTGGCCAAGATAGTAAATTATCACATCCCCTTGGGGTGGTGGTATATGCAGATTAGCATCCTTAAGGATCTAAAAGATATAGAGGTGGCGATTCTCATCATATCTCCATTTAATTTACCAGTCTTGTGCCTGAAAAAACCAGATAGATCCTTGGAGATGACTGTAGGCTGCTGCCAGCTCAACCAAATAGTAGCCCTGATCATAGTCGCTGTGTCAGACCTGATATCTTTGTGGGAGCAGATTGACATAGCCTCAAATATATGTTGTGTAGGCGTTGATTTGGAAAATTCATTCTTTTCTATTTCAATCATAAAAAAGAATCAGAAATATTCAAATAAATAGGAAGAAATATAAATTTATAGTTTTGCCCTGGGCCTATATTAGCTCTTCTACCTTCTGTCATAATTTAGTCTGAAGAGAGTAAAAACATCTGGACATCCTGCAGAATATCATATTAACCTATTACATTGATGATGTTTTGTTGATCAGAACAGATGAGCAGGAGGTAACTAGTGTGCTACCTCTTGGTAAGACACATATACTCTGAGGGTGCGAGATAAACCCTATAAAGATTTAGAGATTTACCAGATCCATAAAATTTTTAGAGGTCCAGTGGTTCAGGGTATACTGGGGTATTCTCTCCAAAGTAAAAGTAAAAGACAAATTCCTGCACATTGCACCTCCTGACACAAAGAAGGAATCATGACACCTGGTGGGCCTCTTTGGGTTTTAGAGGCAATGTATCCCACATCTAGGGATTCTGATCCATCCCTCTATAACAGGTGACAAGGAAGGTTACTAGTTATGCCTGGGGCCCAGGAGCAGCAAAGGGCTCTGCATCAGGTCCAGGCTGTCATGCAAGTGCCCTGTCTGACACTTGGGCCATACAATCTAGCAGATCGAGTGGTGTTGGAGGTATGAGTGGTGGGAAAAGATGCAGAATGGATTCTGCAGCAACCCCCTCTTGGAGATTAATGATGCAGGCCCCTGGGGTTCTGGAGAAAGGCCATGTCGCCTACAGAAGAGAATCACATGCCTTATGAAAAACAGCTTCTGGTATGCTATTGGGCCCTGGTAAAGATGAAACACCTGGCCGGGAATGGTGGCTCATGCCTGTAATCCCAACACCTTGGAAGGCTGAGGCAGGCAGGTTGCTTGAGCCCAGGAGTTGGAGACCAGCCTGACCAATATGGTGAAACTCCATCTCTACTAAAAATACAAAAATTAGCCGGGCGTGGTGGTGGATGATTTGTTTTTCTAAGACCACCAGAGCAGGCACAAAAGAACCAGCGACCAGGCAAGGGTAGGAGCAAAACTGCAAGTTTATTTTTGGTCACCTAAGGTGTGGGGGAGAGGTCTGTCGGCCTCAGGCAAAGGAGGCCGGCAGAGTCACCCTGTAGAGCTCTTGGACGGAGTTCCTGATGTAGTCTGACAGGAGTGAGGGACTGAGGAAGGCCGCAAGGGACGCTGGCCGAGAGCGGCTTTTCTAGGAGTGGGAGGGCAATAGGCGGGGCACGGGCGTGTCGGGGCGTTCCGCAGGTGCGACCAGGTAAATCTTGGTCTCTTTGGATTGACGTCACCTGGCGCATGCCCAGTTGATCTGCACCTTCCCGGGCGCCGGCTGCATTTTCACACGCGCAGGAAAAGTTGGTGAAGAAGAACCCGAAAGTGCACCATCTTGCCTCCGTTCGTCCAAACAGTGGACACCTGTAATCTCAGATACTCAAGAGGCTGAAGCAGGTTAATCACTTGAACCTGGGAGGCAGAGGTTGCAGTGAGTCGAAATCATACCACTGCACTGCATCCTGGGTGACAGAGAGAGATCCTGTTTCAAAAAAATAAATTAATTAAAAAATATGAAACACCTGACCACAGAACACCAAGTGATCATGGAACTAGAACTGTTTATCATGAGCTGGGTCTTATCAGACCCACTAAAGGTCAGGCGGACCCAGCAACAATTCATCAAAGGACAAAAGGGGGCTTTCCAGGAGTGCTTATGAGCAGGACTACAGGGCACAAGTAAAGTGCAAGATCAGATAGCCTAGAACACCATGGCATGCACCACTGTTATACAAGTGCCCTCCTTCAGCTCATGCCTGCAACTTTATGGGGATTCCATCAGATCAACTGAAGAAAAGAAGGAAAGGTTTGGTTTATGAATGGGTTGGGTCAGTATGCGGGTGCAAGCCAAAAATGGACACTGGCTGCATTATAGCCTCTCTTGGGAGATTGGGGGTGCTTGAAAGACAGTGACAGGTGAAAATCCTCCCAGTGGGCCGAGCTTTGGGTGACACACTTTATCACCCACCTTGGGTGGAAAGAGAAGTGGCTTGAGGTTAAAATATTTATGGACCTATGGTCACTGGTGAATGGCCTGCTCAGCTTGTAAGACGTTTGGAAGGGAAAAGACTGGAAAATTGGAAACAATGATATGTGAGGTAGAGGGATGTAGATAGACATGTGCAAGTGGGCACTAAGCATGAAATGTTTGTAGCACATATTGACGCCAGTTAGAGAGCGTCTAGCTCAGAAGAAGCATTGAATAACCAAGCAGACAAAATGACCTGGGCAGTTGACATCAGCCAGTCTCTATCCTTGGCCACCTCAGTATTGGTGCAATAGGCATATGAACAGAGTGGCCACTGAGGCAGAGAGGGAGGCTAAGCCTGGGTCCAACAGCATGGACTCCCACTTATGAAGACCAATCTAGCAACTGCCACTAAAGAATGTTCAGCCTGCCAGCTACAGAGACCAACACTGAGCCCCTAATATGGCGCCATTCCTTGAGAAGACCAACAGGTCACTTGGTGGCAAGTTCACAACATTATGCCCCTTCCATCCTGAAAGGACCAATGGTTCATTCTCATAGGAATACATGCATATTTCCAGTATGAGTTTAACTTTCCAGCCTGCAGGGTCTCAGGCAGTACTTCTATTTCAGGACTTTGGTAGTATTAGATCCACCAGTGTGGTATTCCACGTAACACTGAGACAGACCAGAAGACCAACAAAAGAGATACAGGAGTGGGCCCAGGATCAGGGGATCAGTATGTAATACATACCACACCATCCAGAAGCTGCTGGTCTGATAGAGCATTGAAACAGCCAGCTGAACTACATTTCCCAGAATTCCCTCACTTCTATGTTTCCAATTAGAGTGGGTCACAGAGATCTTTTGGAGATTTGTTGGGCCTTAGTCAGTTAGGAGCCATACAGTTTCTACATTGGAAAATCAGTGCGGGGAAACCAGGTGCAGTTGTAGCTCATGCACATTGTTACTTATCTACCGGCTCACCTCAGTGGCTTGCAGCAGCAACTGGGCCAGCAGTGGCTGCTACACCTTCCTCCCAACCATCCTTTAGTGTCTCAGACTCCTGGATATAGGCCAGGTGTGTGTGTAGCTGTGGGCAAAGGGCACCAGCTTCCCCTGCAGGATACCCACATCACCCAAGTTGGAGATAACGAGAGACTGATACAGACCCTAGTTCATCCTCCTGTGTTCCAGCTCATGCTTCTGGGTTCTAGTTTGTCTTTGTTCTCCTCCACTTTTCATTCATTGTCCCCTCCTGACTGCCCTGCAGACTTCATGCTACAGCATTACATGTGAAGAAATGCAGAGGCTGTTTAACCAGTCCTGCTCCCACAATTAAGGTCAAATCTCTGATGGATAGATAGATGATAGATAGATAGATAGATAGATAGATAGATAGATAGATAGATAGATGTAGATGGTATAGATATAAAAATAAAATCTCTTGCTGGGTGTGGTGGCTCACTCCTATAATCCCAGCACTTTGGGAGGCCAAGGCGGGCATATCACTTGAGGTCAGGAGTTTAAGACCAGTCTGGCCAACATGGTGAAACTCCATCTCTATCAAAAAACACAAAAATTAGTCAGGCATGGTGGCATGCACCTGTAATCCCAACTACTTGGGAGGCTGAGGCGGGAGAATCATTTGAACCTGGGAGGCAGAGGTTGTAGTGACCTGAGGTAGCGCCACTGCACTCCAGCCTGGGCAACAGAGTGAAATTCTGTCTCAAAATAATAATAATAATAATAATAGTCTCTTAATGGCTCAATTTCTTTGATTGAATCCTGACTAATATAGGAACTTTGTGCTCTGTAACTCTTGACGGTGTTCAGGACACACTACCCCCAACTATGATACCTTGGCATTTGAGAAAATAGCAGAAGCAGTTTTTCCTGTTTCTCTGGGTCTTCATTTCTGAGGGTTCCCATGTCACTTAAAACTTGTGTTAAATAAATTTGTCTCCTTTTATCTTGTTAATTTGTGTTTTGTTATAGGGGTGCTAGGTATGAACCTCACAATGGGTGAGGAAAGAAATATTTTCTCCCTTACATGCTACAGGGCTAGAGGACCTGGTCTCCAAAGGAGACACATCATTTCCAGAGTCAACCTCTTACTGAATTATAAGCTACAGCTGCTGCCTGGACACTTTGGGCTCCTTGTGTCCAGAGACCAGCAAGCCAGAAGAGGGGTCACTGACTTGGTAGCAGTAATTCACTCAAATTATCAGGAGGAGGTGGGGCTGCTGTTCCACAATGGGGAGAGGGAGAAATAGGTGTGCCACCTGGGCATATCTTAGTACTTCCTTGCCAAATTGTGACTATAAGTGGACAGATACAGCAGCCCCAGGCTGATCTTAGCCCCTCAGAATTAGGGTCTGGGTCAGGCCAGCCAGGAAGCCATCATGGCCACCAGAGGGCAGTAGCTATGGGTGAGAGTGACCTAGAATGAGCAGTGGAGGCGGCAGGTGCTGAGAAACAGTTGCAGCCCCAAGACTAACTGTAGCAGTGGGGGCTGTAGTTTGTCCCACTAATACCACTCTTCCAAGGTTCCCTTCTAGGAGAGGCATGAAGGAATTGAGAAAGAGAGATGCAAGCGATGGACTGTGGTAGACACAAAGATGCACCACCTCAAGAAAGGATTTGCTGTCCAATGGTGGGGAGTGAGGTTGGCAGGCAGTCTCCAGCTGTCAGCTCCTGAAAGGCCTGCCTTACCTGCAGAGAGACACTCATACACTCGGCCCCAGGTTATATTCTTCCAGACAGAGGCAGCTTGCATCTGGTGACTCAATGAGGCAGGAGAATAAAAGCCCAGGGGGCAGGTGTGGTGGCTCACGCCTGAAATCCTAGCACTTTGGGGGGCCGAGGCGGGTGGCTCACTTGAGCCCAGAAGTTCGAGACCAGCCTGGGCAACGTGGCGAAACCCCGTCTCTACAAAATATACAAAAATTAGTTGGGCATGGTGGCGCACACCTGTGGTCCCAGCTACTCAGAGGGCTGAGGTTGGAGGATCGCTTGAGTCCAGGAAGCAGAGGCAGCAGTGGGCCATGATTGCACCACTGCACTGCAGCCTAGGTGACAGCGTGAGCCTCTGCCTCAAAATAAAATAAAATAAAGTAAAACAAAAGCCCAGGTATTTCTACCCAATTCGGGGCACTCTGATGAACAATACTCCAGAGGTCCCTGCTGGGGTTGCTGAGGTTTTGTCAGGATTGCATGGCGATTCAACTTCTCTCTGCCCAGTCTTGCTTCCTCCCCCTTTTCCTTCGCAGGTGTCAATCCCCAATAAACATCTACCACCCAAAATTCCATCTCATTATCTTCTATCAGAGGAACAAAGTGGGCAAACTCCACGTCTCCTGCTTTTTCTAGTACAGCACTCTCCCCTGGCACAAACATAGGAACTGGAGCCCCTTTACTCTCAGCAGTTTATTTATAAACATACCTTAATATATACCCAAAGGAAAAGATTCAAGATAACACATGTTTTGTGGGGAAAAAGTCCTTATGCTACATGCAAATATGTTTTTGTACTCACTAAAACTACATAAAAGTGTATTATGCATTTTAAAAGGTTGATTACCTCAAAACCAGAAATGCCCTCCAGGCTCTCTGCTGACATAACCCACATTTATGAAGTCAAAAGCAGCTTTCCAGATTTTCTTCTCCTTCATTGTATGAAGGGGAAATGTTTTTTTGTACAATCTTGAATACATTTGTCAGTTTGAAAGAAAACATTTTGTCTTGTTATTGAAGATATTTTAGTAAAAAGATCCTGAAATATTTTTTCAAGAATTGATTCAGTTATGAGTGAGCAGAATATGATTCCTTTACTGTAACTTTAAGAAGATTACCAGGGAGTCAAGGAAAGAAGAGGAAAACATATAAATCATCAAGTATAATTAACACTTTCTAAGCAGCAAGGTTCGGGAGTGGGGGTTCACAGCATTTATTTTTCTCAAAAATTAGTTAGCTTTCAATGAAAACACTTTAGGAGGCAAATAATCTAAGGGAAAAATGAGTATTGGGTGAAATAGGATCAATCATTTTGAATTATAAAAGTCAGACCCCAAAGCTAAAGTGAGTGTCCATCAAAGAGTCCTGGTTGTTTATTGATTTGGCTCCATCAGTGCTGGAACTTTCTTTATTTAGAGAGCTGTTAGTTGGGCTTCATATTTCAATTGTTCTTGTTGATGTTACTGTTACCATCCATTCCATAACCATAGGAAGAGGATGCTGTGTCTTCATGTAGACCTACTAACCTGCCATCAGAAGACATGCACACATCAGTCTTTCCAGTAATAAGCTGCATCTTCACTGCTCATCTCAGCCATTTAGATGACTGACTCAAGTTGAGTCCAGGTTGCAGTACTAAATGAGTCTGTCTTTGGGAAAGTTAAATAATCTCTACGATGATTAATCTTTGGCTCATTAATTTTAGCACAAAAGCTGACCTGATATAATGGGGCAAGCATCCTAATGGAGTTGGACAGGCTTGGTTTGAATCCCAGATCCACCACTTGCTAGCTGTGTGATATTGACTAAGTCATTTCATATCTCTGAGCCTCGGTTTCCTCACCTGTAAAAAATGAGTGATAATCAAGGATTTTTGTGCAGACTACGCAAGACAATGCATGTGGAAATGTGTGACACATGATAAAGTTTTGTTACTAGGCCCCAACCAATAGCCCAAATACAGGCTAGGGTACTAGTGATATAAGGAGAATCTCTTAGGTATGCCTCCTGTAATGGTCTGAAACATACATGACAACACCTGTTGTGGAGTCAACAGGCATGGGCTGAAAGGCAAAATTAATTCTTTGAGGATACCCCATAACACATCCTCATAGAACCAGTAGTAAGCCCAGTCTCCTGGGAAATGACAACCTGCACCCAGCGAAACATAGCAATCATCAGAAAGTTGAGTGTGATCAAAGGTGTCATTCACAGAGAGACGTAGTGGGGTGGAGGGAGAGAGAGAACCTGTGAACAGTAGCTCTGACCACTAAACAGGGGAGACACCACCTTGGTACTCAGTATGGAAAGGAGGGTACACCTACAATACATAGATAACTATAGCTTCAGTGTCTTATGAGTACAAAGGATAAGACAATGACTTATTTTTATCTGAGCAGCTGTAGTAGTGGGTCTCCAGATGCATGGCTCCCTGTGCCAAGGGGAAATGAAAAATGCTATAAGTAGCCTCTCTTGTCTCCATTCCCTTTTCCTAGATGAGGTTTTTCCCTCTGGAGCACTATAGCAGGGCTTTCTTCCCCCTTCTAGTACTCTGCCTGCTAGAGCCAGGGCCCAGTCGAACACAGACCTGATTGGAGAGGGGCTGGGTAGGCTCTAATCCAAGAAATTCCCTCTACAGGATCCTTCCTGAGGCCAGAAGAGCCATCACAATAGATTTGCTGCTTTGCCTTAAGACTTCATATACTAATAAAACCAACATGTCTTCTCTGCAACTTGCTCCACCTTCCCAAATATATACACACATCACTGATACACATATTATGAATTAGTTCATCATATTCTCTCCAGGGAACACAATAGGTATAAAAAGCTTGGTGAGAGTAATAGCTGGGAGGAGACAGATAGATTTGGTCAACTTCCCATTGTCAATTAGGCAATAATGATAATAACAAGGATGACATTTATTGACTGTATGTGATCTCATCTTACCTCTCAAAAACACTATTTATGAACCCTGTCTTACAAGATGAGGAAACTGGGCTACAGAGAATTACACAAGTTGCCCAAGGTCACACAGCTAGTAAGTGGATAACGAAAGTTTGTGCACTTAACCTCTATGCTCTATCCTTCTTTGGAGAGAGGAGCAACTGTGATGTTTCTCTTTCGTACATCTCCTTGAAACCAGTCTACTCACGGCAGACTTGGCTTATGACAAAAATCTCTTAGGTCTTTTGTTTCCAAAACAAAAATGATAGCATTCAAAGGTAGAGTAGCATCAGCAAAATGGTTTTCTGCAGTTTGTTATCTGGAACCGGGTCTTTATGTCTTGAGAACATCATTCTCCAGTCTATCTGCAAATGACCAAAAATGTTGGAATTCACAGTAGTTTTCAGGGTAGAACCTCAAACGAGACATTAAAAATCAGCAACATGGCTGGGCGAGGTGACTCATGCCTGTAATCCCAGCACTTTGGGAGGCCGAGGCGGGTGGATCACCTGAGGAGGTTGGGAGTTTGAGACCAGCCTGTCCAGCGTGGCGAAACCCTGTCTCTACTGAAAATACAAAAATTAGCTGGGTGTGGTGGCAGGTACCTGTAATCCCAGCTACTCGGGAGGCTGAGGCAGGAAATTACTTGAACCCGGGAGGTGGAGGTTGCAGTGAGCCGGTATTGTGCCACTGCACTCAAGCTTGGGCGACAGAGCGAGACTCCGTCTCAGCAAACAAAAAAAAAAATCAGTAACACGTAACATACCAGTGCTCTAATTCATTGCTGCTGAATCCTCTTTGAAGCCAAATAAACCTTCCATATTCACATTCCAGAAATGTCCTTGCCTCCTACTCCCATGCTTTGTCTGGAAAAATCCTTCATATCCTTCAAGGCCCAGCTCAAATGTCACCTCCTTTATGAAGTGGTTCCCAGTCCCACAGGCAGAATTAATTGATCCTCCTTTATGCTCCCACAGCACTTTATGTTAGCGTTGGTGGTATAGCTCTTACCACATTGTTTAAGTTAATTGCATAAGTAAGCTCCTTGAGGTCACAGACTTGTCTTATTCATAAACCCTTTGATTCCCATATTCCCAGCCTAGCACATACCTTATTTCATCAAATCTAAAACTCCATCAATTGTAAGACACACCATTATTTCGTGAATTACTAAGAAAAACAAAATACTGACGATTATTCTATGACATACCATCAATTTGAAGATGTGTCCCAAATTCAGGAAATGTCAATAAATTCTTTTAAATGTGTTTTAGAAGGAATGAACTGTGGCAATAAGTGCTCACCAAATGTTTATAGAACTGAATTATTAAACCAAGATGGAACAGATATTTCTAGAGAACTGTGACAGCCCATGCTTCTTAATAAGTAAGGGATTAGAAGTTGGTGATGAATGGTGTGTGACTGCATTGCTGATTTCAAATATTTTACCCAACAGATTAGTTAAAGGGATGAGTGGCCTGATGTGCCATTCCTGTTTAAAAATAAAATAAAATAAAATAAACACCTCCAAGGACCAAGCCTGCTGGCTCATGCATGTAATCCCACTCCTTCAGAAGGCTAAGGCAGAGGATTGCTTGAGGCCAGGAGTTTGAAGCCAGCCTGGACAACATAGTGAGACCCTGTCTCTAAAAATATAAAAAATTAGCCAGGCATGGAGGCAAGCCCCTGTAGTTTCAATTACTCAGGAGGCTGAGGTGGGAAGATTGCTTGAAACCAGGAGTTCGAGGCTGCAGTGAGTTACTTGTGCCACTGTGCTCCAGCCTGGGCAACAAGGCCAGCCCCACCTCTAAAACAACAACAACAACAACAAAGACACCTCCAGATCTCCCATTTAATATACTAGAAAGTAAAGTGATGATATATTGATTCTAGTTCCTTAAACTAGTTCAACGCACTGCTGTTCTCATCTGCCCATGAAGAGGAATAGCAGCTCAGCTTTCTCCCAGTTTATTCCAGCCCTGCTTTTGTTTTGATGCAATCCCTTCCTAATTCCAAACTGTTGGTCTGTGACCTTGGCTCCCCTTTCGCCTTGTCCCTATGAAGTTAGTGATTGTATATTACTTCTCTGGTTAGTGTCTGTCTGGACCTATGCTTTCCATAGGATCTTTCCACAGGGCAGGCCATGCTGGGTCTTAGTATTTCAGGCTGTCTCATCAAGAATCTGAATTCTAGTTCCATCCTTGAAAGAAACCCGCCCCCCACCCCGCACTAGACCTAGTCTAAGCCATACACTTAATGTCTCTGGACTCCTTCCACCACTCTTTCTCTGCCCCCAAGCACATATACACACTCATGCAAGATAAACCAAATTGTCACTGAAAACCTTAAATGTATGGTTGGTTCACAGAAATACTCCTGGAATAAAAGTTCCTCTTTGAAAACAGAATTATAGGCCAGGCATGGTGGCTCATGCCTGTAATTCCAGCACTTTGGGAGGCTGAGGTGAGTGGATCCCTTGAGCTCAGGAGTTCGAGACCAGCCTGGCCAACATGGCAAAATCCCATCTCTAAGAAAAATACAAAAAAAAATTAGCTGCCTGTAATCCCAGCTACTCAGGAGGTGGAGGCACGAGAATTGCTTGAACCCAGGAGGCAGAGGGTGCAGTGAGCTGAGATCGTGCCACTGTACTCCAGCCTGGGCAACAGAGCAAGGCACAGTCTAAAAAAAAAAAAATGAAAAAAGAAAAGAAAAGAAAATGGAATTATACTAGCCAGACATGGTGGCATATGCCAGTAGCCCAAGTTACTGAGTAGGATCACTTGAGCCCAGGAGTTTGAGTCCAGCCTGGGCAACATAGCAAGACCCTGTCTCCCTCTCTCTAAAAATAAATAAATAAATAATAATAATAATAATAAAAGAATTATACTGAAAGGATTGAGCCTAGTAGCTTAATTAATACATTATAAAACTTTTAAACATGTAAGCAGCTCTTCACATTAGCATTCAGGGAATGAGAGTCTTTATGAGGCAAGTACAAAGGAGTAATTTTATAAGGGGGTGATGAAGAAGAGAGTAAAACAGGGCAACGAGTTCCTAGTTTGCTTTCATACTTAGACCCTTGGTGGGAAGCCAGTGACCACTAAAAACCTGAAAGTCATCTCCCCCTTTGAGGCAGGCTGCCAGTGCTTGGGTTAGGTTTATCAGGACTAAGTCAGAAAGCTCCAAAGATTAGCATCTTCCAATTTACGCCAATCCTCCCAGGCAAGGCAAGACTTGTTCAGCCTCCAGGTCAACTTAGTCAGTATCCATTCAGTGCCTTCCCCAGCCTTAATGAATAAAAAGGAAACAAGAGAAAGGTAGAGAAACAACCTCTATTGATTTATTATTGATAGTATTTGGAGATGTTCAATCTATATAAAGGACCCTGCTTATATTTTCTTTCGAAGGGGGTCTGCAAAGTAGGTCCCCCAAAGTATTAGAATTGAATGCATCCAGGCTGGGCGCTGTGGCTCACACCTGTAATCCCAGTACTTTGGGAAGCCGAGGTGGGTGGATCATGAGGTCAGGAGTTCGAGACCAGCCTGGCCAAGATGGTGAAACCCTGTGTCTACTAACAACAACAACAACAAAAATTAGCCAGGTGTAGTGGCAGGCGCCTGTAATCCCAGCTACTCAGGAGGCTAAGGCAGGAGAATTGCTTGAACCCGGAAGGCGGAGGTTACAGTGAGCCGAGATCGCGCCACTGCACTCTAGCCTGGGTGACAGAGCAAGACTCCATCTCAAAAAAACAAAATAAAACAAAACAAAAAAGAATTGAATGCATCCAATGCCATAGGAGTTTTACTTCCTTATAGGTAGAATTACACTTGCAAATAAAATCATTGAGGTGAAATCACAGAACATTAGAACTGAACAGAATCTTGATGATAGATCTGCTGCCTTGTTTCATAGATGAGGACTTTTAGGGGAAGAAAGTTAACTAACTAGTTACTGGCAGAGCAAGTACTAGAAGCCAAATGTCCTGACTCCCAGTCTGGGGATTTTCCCAACAGGGAAGATACCTAAACCCTTACAATTGTATCTCATCCTCATAGTCTGCAGTTACATTTAGTTCATTAGGCTTTAAAACACCATGCAAATAGAGCTCCTATTACAGGATATCTTGATGACTGATACGAACAAATGGTAAAGAATCAACTGGCCCATCACTTCCACCAAAAGATTGACGCAGTACATTTTTACCATGTATAAGTGTAAAATAAATTGTCATCACCTGGGGCCCTTACAGGGCTGGATTACTGTAAAAATCAAGCCAGATCACTGAAAGTTTATCCAGATGACATCCAACTTCACCACAGTCCCCACCAACTTGTGATGTAAGCCGGAGAGGAAGCTTCGAAATTTTCCCCGGTCGAGTTTTGAGAGAACTGTGTAAACAACGCCCCTTACTGGTCAACGTAAGAAAACACAAAAGCCACTGCTGACAAGAGCAGGGCTCTAGCAAAGGTCACAGCAATGTCTCTAAGTTGTCTTCTAGTCTATGGGAACTGTGGCCAGGTCAAAGGAGAAAGCCTGGGGAAAACAGCAGGGGGAAGAAAAAAACTACATTTTTTTCAGAGATGTTTATATGTACCGAATTAAAGTTAGACCCCCAAAGTAAGCAGATACATTTTTGGTATCCCATTGAGCTTGAAGAGGCAGTTACAAGACCCACAGGCATATGTTAGGCTTATACACATAAACAAGATTTTTATTGTTAACATCAATGAACACAGATGGAAAAATATTCACGTTGCAAGGACATATTTGCTTATGAGATCACAAAATGGCTGTTGATTTGTATTCATAAATGATTTGGTGAATCAGTATGTGTTTTTGAGTGAATATATGTGTGTGTGTGTATAGATAAATATGTATACACACACACACACACAGATATGAGATTTCCAAAGCTTCGTTTCCATTTGTACTCCTGGAATAACTTCATCAGAAAGAGAAAGCAGAAGCTTGGAAACATGTACATGTTTTATAGATATTGTGATTTATCGAAAATGAAAACAACATCCTATTACATATATTTTAAGTAATACACAAAGCAAATACAATAAACACTGATTTGGCTCAATGACTTGTGTAATGGAAGGATTTTTTTAAGTTTTAAAAAAAATCCCCAGTAAAGTGGTCAAAGATACTTGATGATGTTAAGTATCTTGAAGAAGCATAGTATTTTCTAAGCAACTCCAAGGCTCTGTTATTTCTTGCTTGTAGGGTCTTCTCAGTTCTCAGTTCATTCTTGACGGCACTGAGCTCTCCGCGGATCTTTGCCATTTCTAATTCATAATACGATCTCATTTCTTCTTTTAGGAGCACATTTCCAAACTCGGTTTGATGTTTTAAGTTCCTAACAGCTTCTTTTAAATCTCTGTTCTCCAGGTTCAATTTGTGGATGACTTCTTTGGCTTGCTGGAGCTGTTCACTTAAGTTTTTTACATTTGTTGCTTTTTCACACAGGTCATTTCTTAAAGGTTGAACTTCATAGTCACTTTTTGAAGCATCCGTCTCTGTTTCTTGAAAATTTAGAGGTTTTGTGAATATTTCTTTTCTGTAGTACAAAAGTTCTTTTTCAGCGTTTTCAAATTCCTCTTCTATTTTTCCGCATTTCATATTAAGTTCTTCCAGTTCTTCATTCAAAATATTCAGGCAAAGTTTTGGAGACATTCTTTCGATAAGTTTCTTTCTTATGTCTTGTCTTAGTAGAGCTGGTAAGTTATCTGTACTGCAGGTAGAGCTATCTTCCGTGCTGTTAAAGCTTTCTTCGGTTGTAATATCCACATTAGATGATTCATAGGATGCAGAATTTGTGTCTGTCTCGTTCTGTGAAATGTTTATCTTGTTCTCTCTTAAATTTGATTCTTGTTCTATTTCATAGGATGCAGAATTTGTGTCTGTCTCGTTCTGTGAAATGTTTATCTTGTTCTCTCTTAAATTTGATTCTTGTTCTATTTCATTTAGTTGGAAAATATATTTTTTCCTCCTAAATTTACTTTCTTCTTGAAACTTTCTACTGGACAAATTATAAATTTCTTCCATTCCCTTGCTGCTATCTGTAGTCGTTTGCTCAGAAGAAGATTCAGGCTGAGAAGTCTCTTCTAGAACATCCTGTGCACTAAAAAATGGAGTAAACATATACTCCTTCCAGTGTTTTCTTCTAGCATCCATTTCTCCAGGCACCTCTTCCAATATCTGAAAAACACAATTTAAAACCAAGGCAGGCACATTATTTACACTAATAGCTAGTATAGTAGAAAGAAATAAGAATGCTGGCTCATGGGTGAAGAATCTGAATATTTGAGTGCTGGCTCTCTCTCTAACTCACTAAATGACTTGGGCCTCAGTTCCCTCATTTATAAATGGAAAGAGCTGAACGAGCTAAGTTCTACAGATGCTTCCAGCTTTAAAAGTCTCTGATCCTATGAAATAGAACTGGTAAACTGACACATTTAGCTACTTACTGTACACACAGAAAGTGATTCTATAAGAAAACAACTGTACACATAAAAACAGACTGCTTTAAAATAAAAAAAGTGATTTGAAATTAATAGGTTAATGTCGGTAATACCTGTGCTTTCAATGTGTCTGATGCCTTTCTAGTTCTTGTGGATTGGACTATTGTTTATTCATTCTTTAAAGTGACTAAAACATCAGGGCTTAATGAGATGTGAGCTGCTTTTGGTAAAGTATACCATGCCGACTTCCTTATGACTAACTCTGCCAAATGCCCTTCTGTCTTGACCTATAAATTCCTGCTATTCCAGTCTTGGGCTTTGCTTTCGGGCAAGACTGCCAAGTGTACAGAATTCTATCTGTTTTGACAGCAATTTCTTGAGGAGAACCTAATGTCAACAATTGAAAATATTAATGCCACCAAATGTGTTTTTCTCAAGATATTGACTCTGAGTGTAGTTTTTAGGTGAAAATTCAACATACTAAATCACGAACAACTTTCCAAGTTTATAAAAATATGAGGATGATTATTTTGTTTCAAAAAGAGTCTTCCCTACCCAAAGGGAATCCTTAATGTACAGCTTTCCCACAGCACTGAAATATTTGATAAGTGACTACTTCTGAGGGAAGGGAGAAAGAAGAACCAAAGCAGCATGTGGAGGGCCACTGGCACCTGAAACCACCAACCGGTAGCTGAAGTTAGCCCTAAAGGGTGAGGAGAAGATGGAGAGGGTCACTTTATTCATTTTATGTATTAATTTATCAAGACATATTTGTAGTATTACCATGGAGAAAAGTCAAAGTATGCCTGCATCTCTTTTATCTATGCACTGAAATGTAATTTCCTGCTGGTAATGAGAAATGGCAAATATTGTATTTATAACTTAATATTTTATTTGATTATTATAACAATTTTGGAGAATACAGAAAAGCACATAAAACAGAAGGAATCTCCTTCATAATCTCATGGCCCTGAGATAACTACTTTTTGGTGTATGATCTTTTCTTTTCTTTTCACAAACAGTAGTTTATTTTAAATAACACAGGTTTTCCTTACCATGAGCAATGAAGGAATAAACTTGATACCTATAGGCACTGAATATATCTCTCCCCTTTGCCACACAAAAGATGGAAGGGACTCACCATCCCCAAGGGTACATCCCTACTGGCAACTACTTGGCTTTGAGGAAAGGAGAAGGTACACATATTCTTAAGATGAACTATTTGGAGAGTTCAGTGAAGGTACTAAAATCATTGGTCCAAAAGCCAGAAGCCAAGCTTTCTTGAGGTCAATCAGACCATAGTGATAAACTCAGACCTGAAATTCACAGTACGTATTTGCCATTGGAGTATCATCTTCTTTCTTTTGAAACGGTCCTTTCTGACTTTTATTATGCTACGGTCACCATCCAGAAGCATTATTGATCAATCTGTTCTTAAAGGGAAACATCATTTCTTGGTTTCCCTCCTCTTTAGAAATGTGAATGCAAATCAGTAGGAATTATTACAGCAATCACAGAAGAGAGGAACAGAGAGAGGAGAAAAGAGGGTGATATTAATTGCCAGTCACATTTTTTAGCAGTCAAATTTTTACCCAACAATTCTATAGATGATAAAAATGCTTCTAATCAGGTAGCAATGGCAGAGAGATTACTATTTCTCTTAATTCTGGATGAAGGGCATTGGTGGGATTGATTAGGAAGGAGGTGAGCACAGGGGCAAGTAAAGTGTGGCCACTTTATATCTGGAGATAGTATGAATGACACATCTGAGATAGAGGTCTGGGTATGGATAAAGGTTAAAATAAAAAACTCTTTTCATTAATAATTTTGCTCCTTGAAAAAGTAACTTCTACATCCAACCATCCCATAAATCTCTGACAAAACACATACACATATGCACACATGCACACGTGTGCACGCACACACACACGCACACTTTTTAATTTTCACTGTCTTTCTTCCCTGAGCCTCTGTATAATTTCCTGGTGTCTGAAAGGAAATGCCTTTCAGTGAAGCCTATATAATTACTGAAATGGGAAGAATCCATTTATGACTAAGGCCCAGAGAAGTTAAGTGACTTGACCAAGGCCACACAGCCCATAGTAGTAAAACTGAGGACCCTGTCTCCCAGGTCAGTGCTTGTTCTAAAATTCTTCTTTATTCATCTGCTAGGTTTCATTCCCCAAATTGAAAGAAAACAACCCACTATTTTCAGAGCTTAGGTATCTTTTAAAAGGCCACAAAAGAAGAGAAGAAAAGTGAAGGGGGGAGGGTAAGGAGAACTGCATGTCACATTTCAAAGAACAGAAAGAGAAAGGTTTGAAAAGCCTTTTGGAATTTCCCTCCCATGGCTTACACAGGGCAGGGTCAAGGGGTCTCTGAGCTGCTCCTTCTTTTCTCTCTCTCTCTTTCATTGGCAAGATATCCTTTAAGGGCTTGTTCCCAAATCTAGTCACAGAATGTGGCAAAGCCCAGACTTGCGGTAAAAGCTGCCAGTCTCATTTTCTCTTCACAAATTGCACTGTCTGTTTTTTTATGCAGAACGAGTATGGCATTAGAATTCTCTGGCAAGAACAAGGAATATGCTTTAAGGCAATGACACTCCTTTACCCTGGGCTGGCAGCCATTTTGTTCTCAATAAACTTGACTAGGTAATTTGTTCCAGCATAAGGCAAACCAAACCAGAAGCCATTATTGAAAGTGTAGGCATGCCTGTTAGTGGGTCAGTTGTGGACATTAATGTAAGTGCCTACTCAACACTACACTGGATACTGCAGGTCAGAAGGGTAGGGGAAAGAGGCCTAGAGGGGATGAAAAACTGGTTTCTTTAGAAGCAAATAATCCAGAACACAGACGGGAAAACAATAAAAAGTCATAGGACAAAAACAACATCAGTAGTCCTCTAAGATAGCAATCCCCCAGAAGCCCTCAGGACTGCACTGTTAAGGCGTATGTGTCTACAATATGACTACATCTATTCATTTGTGTCTGACATGAATTAATAATGGACTCCTGATGGTTCTAGTTAGTGTCTCGCTGAAAACATTATCATTTATCCTCGGGTGACTTTTTTTTTTGCAGTGGCAAAGCAATAGAATATTTTTGCAGAGTAAGAGATCTCTTGTCTCATGAAAGTGGTTTGTATTCACCTAAAGAATTTGAGAACCACTGATAAAATAAATTGAAGATGAATTTATATATAACATGATGTAACATGAATGTTGAGAGCTAAGCAAAGAACAGTCATTTACAATGGACCTGTAGGTGCACTGTTCCATAAAAATCTTAGAGGAATGCACATTTATTCTCAAATAGCTTCAGAAAATAATACACTACTATTTACTGTGAAAGGAGAAATCTACAAACCATCTCAGTTTCATTTTTGAGCTGAGGCCCTAGAGAATATAATCATATTAAAGTGACTGTGAAATTTAATTATTTGTTTTCTAAAATATTCATATTTTAAATCACAGGCTTTAGGGAAATTCGATGACATAAATCAAATTTTTTTTTTTTCTGTTGTCTTATCCCATTTATATGGGCATAGTGGCTCACATCTGTAATCCCAGTGCTTTGGGAGACAGAGGTGGAAGGATAACTTGATGCCTGGAGTTCAAAACCAGCCTGGGCAACATAGTGAGACTCGTGTCTACAAAAATTAAAAACAAAATTAGATAGGTGTGATGGTATATGCCTGTAGTCCTAACTGCTCAGGTGGGAGGATTGATTGAGCTCAGGGGGTTGAGGCTGAAGTGAGCTATGATCATGCCACTGCACTCCAGCCTGGGAAGCAGAGCGACACTCCGTCTCCTTAAAAAAAAAAAAAAAAGAATTT
>NC_045445.1:20228966-20232151 GCF_002776525.5 Piliocolobus tephrosceles
GCAGTGGCCGGATCTCAGCTCACTGCAAGCTCTGCCTCCCGGGTTTATGCCATTCTCCTGCCTCAGCCTCCGGAGTAGCTGGGACTACAGGCGCCCGCCACCTCGCCCGGCTAGTTTTTTTGTATTTTTTTAGTAGAGACGGGGTTTCACCGTGTTAGCCAGGATGGTCTCGATCTCCTGACCTCGTGATCCACCCGTCTCGGCCTCCCAAAGTGCTGGGATTACAGGCTTGAGCCACCGCGCCCGGCCTGGAAGTATGATATTATAAAGTTCTTGCACAATATAAATCACTTGAAGGTGGAATCTAATAGGTAAAGCATGTTTACAGGTAGTGCTCACTTTGCACGGTTTCAATATGCACAAATTTCAGTTACACAGTTTGGTTAAATAACGCCAGTCCCCCAATAACACAGTTCAAATTTTACTTGCCATAGTATATTAACTATAATTATGTAAAGTACAGACTTTGTTGCTAGCTCATCAGTTCACAGATAACTACATAAATAACACATATGCATCATGATCAGTGGCCAATCACATCACTTCTTTCAAAGCTTGCCAGCTATTGGTCATTGTGCAGCTGTTATTCAGTTGATGCACAGACAACAAAGCATGTAGATATTTTGACTCCATGAATCCCGGTGATAAACCCAAGTGACATTTTACAAAGATCAATTAAAAAGAGAGAAAACTGGACAACAAAGATGAGGTTGCAACAAAGAAATAGAAAGTAAGAATATTGGAAATGAGATTTGAATACAAAATATATGGAGTCACAGAACAAATTGCTGATCATGGGAATGTTGACATCATTCCAAAGACTCTAGACATGCAACCAGAGGAACCTAGTGAAGATAAACTCATCAACATAAAGGAAGAAACTGATTGTGGTGAAAAGAATGAAGATGCTCAAGAAGAAGTAATGCCAGGGGTAAAAAAATCCCTCCACATTAAAGGAAACTTTGGAGACATTTAGTGATATCGAAAGCATAGAGAATAAAATGTTGAAAGTGGATTCAAACTTGGAAAGGACCATGATGGCTGCGTGTGATGGCTCATGCCTGTAATCCCAACACTTTGGGAGACTGAGGCAGGAGGATTGCTTGAGCCCAAGAGTTCAAGACCAGCCTGGGAAACATAGACCCTGTCTCTACAAAAATTTTTAAAAATTAGCCAGGTGTGATGGCATGCACATGTAGTCCCAGCTAGTCAGGAGGCTGAGGCAGGAGGATCTCTTGAGCCCAGAAGGTTGAGGCTGCAGTGAACCATGATTGTGCCACTGCACTCCAGCCTGGGTGACAGAGCAAGACTCTGTCTACAAATTTTTTTAAAAAAATTAGCCAGGCAGAGTCCTGCATGCCTGTAGTCCTAGCTACTTGGAAGGCTGAAGTGGGAGGATCATTGGAGCCCAGGAGTTCAAGGCTGCAGTGAGCTATGACTGTGCCACTCCACTGTAGCCTGGGCAACAGAGCAAGACCTTGTCTCAAAATAAATAAATAAATAAATGACCATGACAATTCGCCAAGGCGTAGAAAAAATGCTTGCTTCAGATAGTCATACAATGAGAAATCCTTACTGTTCAAACTATTTTGATGTTTTTCTTAATTAAACTTTTAAATTCTGAGATAACTGCACATTTACATGCAGTTGTAAGAAATAACATAGTGATCCTGTCTGTCTTTTTTTTTTTTTTGAGATGGAGTTTCACTCTTGCTGCCCAGGCTGGAGTGCAATGGCGTGATCTTGGCTCACTGCAACCTCTGCCTTCTGGGTTCAAGCGATTCTCCTGCCTCAGCTTCCTGAGTAGCTGGAATTACAGGCACCTGCCACCACGCCTAGCTAATTTCTGTATTTTTAGTAGAGATGGGATTTCATGATGGTGGTCAGGCTGGTCTCAAACTCCTAACCTTAGATGATCCACCTGCCTTGGCCTCCTAAAGTGCTGGGATTACAGGTGTGAGCTACCTCGCCCAGCCCCTTGTACCCTTTACCCAGTTCCCACCAGTTTCCATCACCACAAGAACCCCTCCTGTTGCTTTTTTATAGTTACACCCATTTTCCTCCCACACCCCCTTCACTCCTGATAATTACTAATCTGTTCTCCATTTCTATAATGTTGTCATTTCCAGAAAGTTATGCACATGAAATAATAAAGTATGTAACCTATTGAGATTGGCTTTATTCATTCATCATAATTCTCTGGTAATTCATCCAGGTTGTTGCATGTATGGATAGTTCATTTATTTTTATTGCTGAGTAGTATTCCATGATATATACCACAGTTTGTTTAACCATTTACCTTTTGGAGGACATTCGGGTTGTTTAACATTTGGGGCTACTACAAAGAAAGCTACTATAAATATTTGTGTAGCAGTTTTTGTATGAATACAAGTTTTCATTTGTCTGGCATAAATGCCCAGTAGTGCAATTGCTGGATCATATGGTGGTTGCATGTTTAGTGTTTTTAAGAAACTCTCAAGCTATTTTTCAGAGTGGCTGTACCATTTTGCATTCTCAACAGCAATGAATGAGTGATCCAGTTTATCTGCATCATTTTCAGCATTTGGTATTGGCACTATTTTTTGTTTTAGTCATTTTGCTAGTCATGCAGTGATATCTCCTTTGTTTTTTTTTTAAAGACGGAGTCTCTCTCTCTCGCCCAGGCTGGAGTGCCGTGGCATGATCTTGGCTCACTGCAGCCTCTGCCTCCCAAGCTCAAGTGATTCTTGTGCCTCTGCCTCTTGAGGAGCTGGGATTACAGGTGTGTGCCACCACGCCCAACTAATTTTTGTATTTTTAGTAGAGATGGGGTTTCACCTTGTTGGCCAGGCTGGTCTAGAACTCCTGACCTCAGGTGATCCGCCTGCCAAAGTGCTGGGATTACAGGCATGAGCCACCATGCCCGGCATCCTTTTGGTTTTAATTTGCATTTTCCTAGTGGTTGTCCCTAATGTTGAACAGCATTTCATGTGCTTATGGAGGATTAGTATATCCGCTTCAGTTAAATGTCTTTTTGTACTTTTTACCCATTTTCTATGTGAATCATTTTTGTTTTTGATTTTTGCTACTGAGTTTTGAGAGTTCTTTATATATTCTAGGTACTAGTCCTTTGTTGGATATGTGATTTCTCTCAGTCTGTACCTTGTCTTTTAATTTTCTTTTTTTTTTTTTTTTTTTTTTTTTTT
>NC_045445.1:20232251-20381820 GCF_002776525.5 Piliocolobus tephrosceles
TTTTTTTTTTTTTTTTTTTTTTTTTTGAGATGGAGTCTCGCTCTGTCGCCTGGGCTGGAGTGCAGTGGCTGGATCTCAGCTCACTGCAAGCTCCGCCTCCCAGGTTTATGCCATTCTCCTGCCTCAGCCTCCCGAGCAGCTGGGACTACAGGTGCCTGCCACCTCGCCCGGCTAGTTTTTTTTTGTATTTTTTAGTAGAGACGGGGTTTCACTGTGTTAGCCAGAATGGTCTCGATCTCCTGACCTCGTGATCCGCCCGTCTCGGCCTCCCAAAGTGCTGGGATTACAGGCTTGAGCCACCGTGCCCAGCCATGTCTTAATTTTCTAAACACAGTTTTTCAGAGTACAAAAAAATGTTTAACTTTTATGAAGTCCAGTTTATCAATTTTTTCTTTTATGCTTCATGCTTTTGGTATCAAGTGTAAGAACAGTGTCTAACCCTAGATCTTAAAGATTTTCTCCTGCTTTTTTTCCTAAAAGACATGAGCCACTACACTCAGTCCACATTATATATTTAAATCTATGATACATTTTTAGTTAATTTTTTCCCTATCATCATGTTTGGTATTTAATTAATTAATTTTTTTTTTTTTTGAGACAGAGTCTCACTCTGTTGCCCAGTGAAGTGGCGTGATCTCAGCTCATTGCAACCTCTGCTTCCCAGGTTCAAGCAATTCTCCCACTTCAGCCTCCCAAGTAGCTGGGATTACAGGTGCGTGCCACCACACCCAGCTAATTTTTTACATATATATTTTTTTTAGTAGAGAGGGGTTTTCACCATGTTGTTCAGGCTGGTCTCGAACTCCTGACCTCAGGTTGTCTGCCCACCTCGGCCTCTTAAAGTGCTGGGATTACAGGAGTGAGACACCGCGCCCAGACTTAGTTAATTTTTTAATAAAAGATGTAAGACTTATATCAAGGTTCACGTTTTTGAACACATCCGTGGTAGAGTAAGTCTTTGGTGTTCATCCCCTTACAGAAACGTCAATTTGAACAACTACGCATGCAAAATATACCTTCATAAGAGCTAAGGAATCCAGGTGAGAGATTAGAGCACCTGAGTGTAGCACAGAAAATTTAAAAGGCACATCAAAGATAGTAGGACAGACAGTTTCACATTATTCATGTCACCTCTCTCCCAAACCCAGACAGTACAGTGTGGAGACAGATACTCTCCACAAAGGGAAGGAGAATGAAGTGAGCATCTGACTTTGCTGTGGACCTCAGCACTGGCCTGTTCCAGTGAGCCCTGGTGCCAGGTTGGCCCCTGAGAACCTAGGCTCCAGTCTTGCCCCAGTGCCTGGCCAGCCTTTTGTAGCCCCAGCTTATAGGCTACCCTGCTTCCTACTATGACCCCAAGCTCCAGCAGCCCCAGGGTCCAGGCCTGCCTCCATGGATCCAGGCTCCAGACTTGCCTCTGCAGACCAATGAACAGGCCTCTCTGCATGCACTTAGGAACCAGGCCAGCCTCTTTGGGACTCAGGTCCAAACTTATCCCTGTGGGCTCAGGGAGGGGCCAGGCCTGCCCCAGGACCAGGCCATCTCCAGAGACTGAGGCTCAAAGCCTTCCCCAGCTTCAGGTCAGCCCCCATGAACCCAGGCTTGAGGCCAGCCCCTGCAGACACAGGATCTAGGCCTGCCCCCAGAGCTTAGATTTAAAGCCCACCCCTGCAGACTAAGGCACCAGGCCAGTCCCTGTGGACTCAGGCACTGGGGCAGGCTGCCTGACGACTCCAGCAAAAAGCCTGCCTTCACAGCCCACCAGACAGCCCACCCAGAATCTATGGATGGGCTGACTAGTGAAGGGCCTTAAAAAAAGAAGGAATCCTGTCATTTACAACAACATAGATGAACCTGAAGGACATTATAAGTGAAATAAGCCAAGCACAGAAAGACAGTATGCATGGTCTCATTTACATGTAGCATTTTAAAAAGTTGAGCTCATAAAAGCAGAGAGTAGAATGGTGGTTACCAAGGGCTCGAGAAAGGGATGGGGAGGTATTGGTCAAAGAGTACAAGTTTCGGTTATGCAGGATGAATAAGCTCTGAACAGCTACTGTACAGCATGGTGACTATGGTTAATAATACTGTATTGTATGCTTGAAATTTGCTGAGAGTAGATCTTAAATGTTCTCAACACACACACACTGCAACAGTAGACGAGTAAAGGATGGGTAGACAAATTTACTTGATTTTGGTACATGTATTGCAATGTACACATGTATCAAAACATCACATTGTATACCATAAACAGATACAATTTTTTTTTGAGACAGTCTCACTCTGTCACCCAGGCTGGAGTGAAGTGGTGGAAACTCGGCTCACTGCATCCTCCACCTCCTGGGTTCAAGCGATTCTTGCGCTTCAGCCTCCTGAGTAGCTGGGATTACAGGCACGGGCTACCACGCCCAGCTAATTTTTTGTGTTCTTAGTAGAGACGAGGTTTCTCCATGTTTCCCAGGTTGGTCTCGAACTCCTGAGCTCAGGCAATCTGCCCATCTCAGCCTCCCGAAGTGTTGGGATTACAGGCGTGAGCCACCACGTCTGGCTCAATTTTTATTTGTCAATTGTATCTTATAAAGCTGGAAAAAAGGGTTTGCTGTTTTGCCTATGGACATCTGATTGCTGCAGCACCATTTCTTGTAAAAGCTTTCTTCCATTGAATTGCTTTTGTTCTTTAGTAAAAAATTAGATGGGTATCTGCCAGTCATGGTGACTCATGCCTGTAATCCCAGCACTTTGGGAGGTGGAAGCAGGTGAATCACTTGAGGTCAGGAGTTCGAGACCAGCCTGGTCAATATGGTGAAACTCCATCTCTAATAAACATACAAAAATTAGCCAGGCATGGTGGTGCACGCCTGTAATCCCAGCTACTCAGGAGGCTGAGGCATGAGAATTGCTTGAACCCGGGAGGTGGAGGTTGCAGTGAGCCAAGATTATGCCATTACACTACAGCCCGGGTGACACAGCAAGACTCTGACAAAAAAACAAAAACAAAAACAAACAAAAACAAAAACAAACAAAAACAAAAACAAACACAAAAACAAGGAGATGGATATCTTTTTGTTGGTGTATTCCTGAGTTTTGTTTTCTGTTCTCTTGATGTATTTGTATATCCCTTCTCCAAAACCATATAATCTTGATTACTATAGCCATATAAGCCTTAAAATCAGATAGACTGTACCTCTCAGTTGATTTTTTCAACATTGTTTTATTATTCTACTTCCTTTGCCTTTGCTTATATTTTAGAATAATCTTATTTGTGCCTACAAAATATTTTGCTTAAATTTCTGTAGGAATTGCACTCAACCTATATGTCAACTTGGGAACAACTGACACCTTTACTATGTTGGTTCATCCATTTCATGAGCTCATTTGCCTATTCTGGACATTATATACACATGCAATTATAAAATATGTGGCCTTTTAGTCTGGTGACTTTAACTTAATATGTTTTGAAGGTTGATCCATGTTGTAGCCTGTATCAATACTTCATTCCTTTTTATGGTTGAATAAAATTCCATTGTATGGCTATATCACATTTTCTTTATTCATCCATCAACTGACAGACATTTGGGTTGTTTCCACTTTTTGGTTATTATGAATAATGCTGCTATAAACATTTGTGTACAAGTTTTTGTGTGAACATACGTTTTCAGTTCTCTTGGGTATATACCCAGGATGAGAATTGCTGGGTTATATGGTAACTCTACATTTTCACTTTTAGAAACTGTCAAACTGTTTTCCAAAGGCGCTAAACCATTTCACATTCACACCAACCATGCATGAGGGTTCCAATTTCTCCACATGTACACCAACACTTATTGTTTTCCATGTTTTTTTTTTTGGTGGGGGGCGGGGAGGGACACAGTCTTGCTCTGTTGCCCAGGCTGGAGTGCAGTAGCTCGATCTCAGCATACTGTAACTTCCCTGGGTTCAAGCAGTCCTTCCACCTCAGCCTCCTGAGTAGGTGGGACCACAGGTGCATGCCACCACGCCCAGCCATTGTTTTTGTATTTGTGTGTGTGTGTAGATGGGGTTTCACCATGTTGCCCAGGCTGTTCTCGAACTCCTGGACTCAAGCAATTGGCCCACCTTGTCCTTGCAAAGTGCTGGGATTACAGGCCTGAGCCCAGATTGTATTTTTTTGTTTTATGTTTTTTGTTTTAATGATAGCCATTTTAGTGAGTGTGATGTGATCTCTCATAGTTTTGATTTACATTTTCTTAATGACTAATAATAACGAGCATCTTTTCATGTGCTTACTGACCATTTGTATATCTTCTTTGGAGCTATGTCGATTCAAATAATTTGCTCATGGCTGCTCTGTCGATGGGATAGCCATTCTTTTCTTCCTTTACTTTCTTAATAGACTTGCCTTATGAATTTGCCTCGAATTCTTTCTTCTACGAGATCCAAGAACCCTTTCTTGGGGTCTGGGTCAGGACCCTTTCGGGTAACATCGTTTTGGTGACCACAGAGGGACAATAGAGAAGAACCCCACCCACACACCCAAAGGCTAACTTACAGTAAGTGGTGGGGTCTGGTAACATCTTTCTGGTGAACCATGGAGGGGATGATACTAAGGAGACCCCTGACCCAAAGAAAAATCATCTGCACCCACTAATTGGCTGACTTTGGGTAAGTGGGGTGCATATACCCAGGTAAAGGATGGGATTGGGTTAGAGGCCCGACTTAGGGGAGTTAAGAGTCTCTCCTAAGACAGAGAGGGTTAAAGACCCTCTTAATAAAAGTCAAGGATGATTGACCTAACTTGAAAGGTTAGAGCCCTTCCTATGATTTAAGGGGTTAGAGGCCCCTCTCAGTAAAGTCCCTCTCGGCGAAGAATGGGTTTGGCACTATGGGGTGTTAACTGCTATTCTCTTTGGGTTAATCTGCCTTGCACTCTTTGCTGATGATTATGGGTGGCAGAATTAGGCATGTACAGGACCATGGGACATGGGGGGCTTTTTCCTCCACAAAAGGGGAAACTTGAGAGCTGATGGGACTGCTGGAAAAGATCCCTTCGCGACTGACAAGTGGCTGCCTGAACTTTTCAGTGTCGCTGCAATCGGTGGGTCTTTCTCTGGCCTGTGAGTTGCTTGCCTTCCGCACCCCACTGCAGGCAAGGCTTTTCTCCCTTTCTCTCCTTTTTCTTTCTTATCTTTTCTATTACTCAGAGCGACCATCTTGCCCAGAGACCACATGATGAAACTCCTAGTCCGAAGTTGGATTGACAATGACAGAGCCTAACTAGGGTTTGAGCCTTGCCGGTTTGATATTGGGTGCTAAGCAGAGTGACTAATGTCTATGTTTTGTCACATGTATTTTGCTCTGGCCAGAACAGAAAAACATAAGTTTCCTTTGTGTTTTGGTGTGGTGATGCAGTCAGCTGGGTCACTAGGGCCACTCAGGGAAAGGGAACCCAGAAGCCTGGCATCACAGCAAAAGGATAAGAATTTCTTACCAATCAGACTTCTGGCCTCTCTCTCTCTCTGTGCCAACCGGTGGAATGAATGGTAAAAATCACTGTTTATCTCCTCTGTAAAGTTTTGATTAATCTGAAAAAGGATTTGTAAGGCTAGTCTCAAGCTGTAGCGAATCTGTTGTACTTTGTGCTATGAATTTGTCTTTCTGTATCTTTCTGTGAGAAAGAGTGGTACCTTATGATAGAACACAGGCCTAGGACCCCATAAGCTGTTCAAGACAGCCCAGCAAACTGTTCAGTTATAAACTTTGTTGCAGGTCCCTGGGCGGTGGGGAGCGGGGTGGAGTGGAAACAGGATGAGGTTCTCCTCTTGTCTCCTTCTATGTCCTTGGGGAGCTTGACCTTGTAACCATGTGACAGTACTTCCTCTTGGTCTCAGGGTTCAATCACTAGCTTAGGGGATGAGCCTTTCTGATTGATATTTGGGTGACCTTTACCATTTTTTTATTCTCTTCCCCTCCACAAACTGTCTTGAATTTCTTTTCTTTTTCTCAGAGCACCTGTGAGGTTACTTTTCGTAAAGTTCAAAAGCCAGAAATATTGGTCATTTGGACTGACTAGTTGGGCAATAAAAGATTTAAAAGATTTAAAAGGACTTTTTTTTTTTTTTTTTTTTTTAAAGAGTGCTATGGTTAAAAGTCAGCTTAATTAAAAGTGGTTATTCAAGCTGTAACAGCCTGGGACTCCTTGAGAAAAACAGAGGAGGTGCCACAGACTCCATTTTGGGAAAAAACTCTGTTTTCTTCATGAAACTCCAGGAATTAAAAGTGGATAAATCCCTGTCAAAATCTAAGGCTCTGTTCTGGTTTGTGTTGAATTATCTGATGTTTTTGACTTTGGGGGTGGGGTATCAGAAATTACTTCACATTATGAGAACTTTGTTGTATAATAACCAGGTAAGAAATATACTTTGGGGGACAGCTAATCGTAGTTACGGGGAGATACTCAGTTCTGCACGTTTGGATCAGAGAAGCACACTCTTGCCCACCTAGGAAATATGGAAATGTCCCTACCCCACAATGAGAGATGAGACTCCTATGGGAGATGGATTAATTCTCTCTTTTGGGGATCCAGGATCTGGTATAAAAATGGGACCCTTAATTTCTGGAGATCTGTTTCGCCTTCCAGCTGTGCCTGCTTATTAGGCCCTACAAACTGCATACTTTTTTTTTTTTTTTTTTTTTTTTTTTTTTTTTTTTTTTGGACACAGAGTCCCCCTCTGTCGGCCAGGCTGGAGTGCAGTGGCCGGATCTCAGCTCACTGCAAGCTCCGCCTCCCGGGTTTACGCCATTCTCCTGCCTCAGCCTCCCGAGTAGCTGGGACTACAGGCGCCCGCCACCTCGCCCGGCTAGTTTTTTTGTATTTTTTTTAGTAGAGACGGGGTTTCACCGGGTTAGCCAGGATGGTCTTGATCTCCTGATCTTGTGATCCGCCCGTCTTGGCCTCCCAAAGTGCTGGGATTACAGGCTTGAGCCACCGCGCCCGGCCTAAACTGCATACTTTAAAAAGAGAAACTTAAACACTGGCAAATGAAACATGTTGCTACTACTGGATCTTCTTCTGTCTGCCTGTGTATTTACATGCGTTGTGCAAGTGATATGAAATAGCTTTGATTAACTGGTTTAAAAATAGTAAGTGCTTAAATCAAATATTTTATGAGAAAAGTAAAAAGTGTAATGCCTTTTAGTTCGTGTGAATTAAGTAATCTTTGTGAAATAAAAAGTGATACATGTGAGGCGTGTAAAGAAAGTGAAATGTGTTTTTGGTAAAAGATTATAAGAAGTCATGGAAACGTGGATTTTTTTGCCCAGACTAAAAGGTTAAAGGATTGTTTTAAGTTAGGCAGAATAAAGCTGAATGTTTAAGCAAGTTGTGGAAGGTTTGTGAAAAATTAATTGTAAAAGAGGTTCTGTGTATAAACATATTGGCCAAAGTTAAAGGGGTATTATTCAGTTTTTCTGTAAATTGAACATTGGAATAAAGCACAACAGGTTTCCTTAGGGCACTAATCTGCCCTTTCACAAACATTTTTGTAAAGGGTTATAAAAGTTTTATGAAAATCTTACCTTATGGTCAAACATTAAAATTGGGTAAATATGTCCATAAGGTTTTATTAAGAATTCAGTTTAACAGTGATAGTACACTAATGCAAAGGGTGAAATTTGTCTTTCTCCCTTGAACAATATTTTCATGTTATACTAAAAAAAAGAAAAAAGATTTTGGCTGGGTGTGATGGTTCAGGCCTGTCATCCTAGCACTTTGGAAGGCTGAGGCAGGTGGATCACCTGAGGTCAGGGGTTTGAGACCAGCCAGGCCAACATGGTGAAACCCCATGTCTACAAAAAATACAAAAATTAGCTGGGGGTGGTGGCACGTGCCTGTAATCTCAGCTATTTGGGAAGCTGAGGCAGGAGAATCGCATGAACCCAGGAGGCAAAGGTTGCAGTGAGCTGAGACTGTGCCATTCCACTCCAGCCTGGGCAACAAGAGCGAAACTCTGTCTCAAAAAAAAAAAAAAAAAAAAAGATTTTTGTCTGCCCTTTTAAATACATTGTAGGAAAAAGAAAGGAAAAAAGGGATGGATTGTTTGAAAAGCTAAGTCTTCCCTCTATTAATGAGTGAAGGTTTTTGCCTTTTTAAAATTTTAAATGAATGACTTATAGTGACCTGGGATTCTATTTTGTGACATCCAGTGTTTTAAACCTTTGATATTTGACAAAGTTTCCCAAATCAAATTATAAAATTTGTCTTTTTCTGACCTAATTAATCTTTTACATATTACATCACCTTAAGTCCAAAATGACATATTTGGCTTATGTGGTATAAAAATCATACAGGTGGTCTGCACATGTATCTCAGAACTTAAAGTATATTTTAAAAAGTATATAAAAAAAGAAATAAGGCCAGGCAGGGTGGCTCACGCCTGTAATCCCAGCAGTTTGGGAGGCCAAGGTGGGCAGATCACCTGAAGTCAGGAGTTCAAGACCAGCCTGACCAACATGGAGAAACCCCATCTCGACTAAAAATACAAAATTAGCCAGGTGTGGTGGCAGGCGCTACTTTCTGTGAGAAAGTAATCCCAGCTACTCAGGAGGCTGAGGCAGGAGAATCACTTGAACCCAGGAGGCAGAGGTTGCCATGAGCTGAGATTGCACCATTGCACTCCAGCCTGGGCAACAAGAGGGAAACTCTGTCTCAAAAAAAAAAAAAAAAAGAAAGGAAAAGAAATATAAAATTACAGATAAATAATGCTACGCTTTCCTCCCTCTTTCTTTTCTTTTTTTTTCTGCAGAGGAACCGATAAAATTAATGTAATGTAATATAATGTAATGTAATGTAATGTAATGGGCCAGGTACTTGTTTTACTTCAAAATGATATATAGAATTGCTTGTAAACTCGCATTGTCACTCAACATTAAATCATTTTTACTAATTAAAAAAACCATACAGGAAGCATTGTCAAATATAAAATGGTATTCGGCTTTCTTTGGGCTCTGTTTTTATAAATATGTTACTAATATGTGTTCCAAAATTATGGAAAACTCCTATAATTCTTTTTTTTTTTTTTTTCCGAGACAGAGTCTAACTCTGTTGCCCAGGCTGCAGTGCAATGGCACGATCTTGGCTCACTGCAACCTCTGCCTCCCAGGTTCAAGTGATTCTCCTGCCTCAGCTTCCTGAGTAGCTGGGATTACAGACACCTGCCACCACACCCAGCTAGTTTTTGTAGTTTTAGTAGAGACAGTGTTTCACCATGCTGGCCAGGATGGTCTCGAACTCCTGACCTCAGGTGATCTGCCCGCCTCGGCTTCCCAAAGTACTGAGATTATAGGTGTGAGCCACCACGCCCAGCTGGAAAACTCCTATAATTCTAATATGACTTAGTGTGTATGTTATTAATAATTACCATGGGTATGTCAAATTGTTGTATGCCACAGAAGTAACCAACATTCTTTGTCAATTGTGGCTTTAGTAGTGGTTGTCGTAAGACTTTTTGTCATTCACAGACAATTGCTGTCTTGTTTTGATTCCCTTTAAAAGGTGATTTATAATTAACTATAGAACTCTAACAGTGTTCTTAAATGAAGGTTTCTGATAACTTTGGAAATTGTGATATTTGAATAGAGGAAAAAACGTTCAGGACTCCCTTGGAGAGCTGGAATGTTCATGAATACCAAGCAGAACAGGAGTTAACTGCATGGACTAAACTAGTGGAAGTCTGAAGTAATTTTTTTGATTTTGCTTAAAATGTTTCTGATCCTTCGTTTTGTTTTTCAGAGTCAAGAAGACTTTTCTTTTGAGCTATATACAGCTTTTAACAACTGAGTAAGGGATACTCCTGTGAATAAAATTTGGAGCATATTTGTTTCTCTCTACCTGATTTCTCCAGAATTTGGAAACTACTTGTGAGTATTCTTAACTTATGGCAACATAATTATTTGCATGAGTGCAATAAGAATCTGTTTTTGCCAGGCGAGGTGGCTCATGCCTGTAATCCAAGCACTTTGGGAGGCTGAGGCAGGTGGATCACAAGGTTAGGAGTTTGAGACCAGCCTGGTCAATATGGTGAAACCCCGTCTGTACTGAAAATACAAAAATTAACCAGGTGTGGTGGCAGGCACCTGTAGTCCCAGCTACTCAGGAGGCTGAGGCAGGAGAATCGCTTGAACCCAAGAGGTAGACGTTACAGTGAGCCAAGATCATGCCACTGCACTCCAGCCTGGGTGACAGAGTGAGATTCCATCTCAAGAAACAAAATCTGTTTTCTTTTGCAACAGGGCACAATTGAAGAAACTGGTTATCTTACCAAGGCTTTGACTGGAATGGTGTACTTTTCTTTAAGGAATCAAACTTGACTTGTAACACCAATAACAGCCCCTTGGGAAAACTGGCCTCATATCTTGTCTACACCGTCCCTGTGCACAGCTCCTGACCTATGGTAAGTAAAGAATGTCACTTTCTGACATGCCCAGGAGTCCCAAGTTATCTTGGGATCACAAGAGGAGAGAAATTTTCCCAACTCATAAGTATTTGAGGGTACAAATCGATGGCTGGGCCCAGCTTTTTAAAAGTCTTATCTGAGATTCCTTCTATGGAACAGAGTTCCATCAAAGCCAATTTAAAAAGAGCTGATGTAAAAAATAATTATTCTTGCTGCACTTTACACAAATAATCAGGCCAAGTAAAATAAAGCAAATCAGTCTTACCATGATTTGTCTTTAGTAAAAATGGGAAACTGCAGAGAGAAATTATTTTTCAAGAACTATGGTACACTTGTTACTCGATTCTAGTCTCATTCATTGTTTTTGAGGTTATCCCTGCAATTTACACTACCCCTGCTTATTCTTGTGAACCAACCAGTGATCTCTGGCTGCACCTCAGAAGAAACGAAAGGGTTGGGTAATGCAAAAATCTGGATCAATATTCTAATTCTGGGCACATATTGGAATTGGCTAGCAACTCCATATCTGTTTGGTTCCAACAGTTGCCCAGTTCATGGAAAGCCTTCTTACTTAGCTTACTTGGGATCATTTTACTTATCTTGCTTTACTCTTGTGGGATATATTGTTGTTGTACTCTTTGTGTAGGAACGCACAATAAGCTCACTGAATATTTTCTTAAACTGAGCACTTATTAATCTTCCAGATAATTTTTTTTGTTAGAACTTGGAGTTATGAATGGCCCTCACCATACTGGTGCTTTCTGACTGAGCTCCTCTCTACCCTGAATATAAGAGACCCTAATAGTTAGGCAGGAATGTCATCACCCCTATTCAGCCTGAAGAAATTACAGTAGATGAATCTTCATTCTCTACAACTCTTAGGATTAAGAGTTCTCTTATAAAAGGAAGGGGAGAAATGTCAGAGGTGTTTGAACCAGAGCAACCCCATCTTGAATAAGGGCTGGATAAAATGAAGCTGAGACCTACTGGACTGCATTCCTAGATGGTTAAGGTATTCTAAGTAACAGGATGAGACAGGAGGTTGGCGCAAGATACAGATCATAAAGACCTTGCTAATAAAAGAGGCTACAGTAAAGAAGCCAGCTAAAATCCACTAATATCAAGATGGTGGTGAGAGTGATCTCTGGTCATCCTCACTGCTACACTCCCACCAGTGCCATGACAGTTTACAAATGCTAGGTCAGTGTCAGAGAGTTACCCTATATAATCTAAAAAGGGAAGGCATGACTAATCCACCCCTTGTTTAGCATATAATTAAGAAATAACCATAAAAATGGGCAACCAGCAGCCCTTGAAGCTGCTCTGTCTATAGAGTAGGCATTCTTTTATTTCTTTTTCTTTTTTTTTTTTTGAGACGGAGTCTCACTCTGTCGCCCAGGCTGGAGTGCAGTGGCCGGATCTCAGCTCACTGCAAGCTCCGCCTCCCGGGTTTACGCCATTCTCCTGCCTCAGCCTCCCGAGTAGCTGGGACTACAGGCGCCTGCCACCTCGCCTGGCTAATTTTTTGTATTTTTAGTAGAGACAGGGTTTCACCATGTTAGCCAGGATGGTCTCGATCTCCTGACCTCGTAATCCACCTGCCTCGTCCTCCCAAAATACTGGGATTACAGGCGTGAGCCACCGCGCCCGGCCTCTTTTGTTTCTTTACTTTCTTAATAAACTTGCTTTCTTAAAAAAATTATTTGCTCATTTCCTTGTTTGAGTTATTGTTGAGTTGTAAGAGTTATTAATATATTCCAGATACTAGACTCTTGTCAGATCTATTATTTGCAAGTATTTTCTCCTATTCTGTAAATTGTCTTTTCACTTTTTTGATAGTATTCTTGGGAGTACAAAAGTTTTTAATTTTTATGATGTCCTGCTTCTGCTTGTGCTTTAGGTATTAGATCTAAGAAACTGTAGCTTAATCCAAGGTCATAAGATTTACATCTATAATTTCTTCTAAGAGTTTTATAGTTCTAGCTCTTGCATTTTGGTCTTTAATCTCTTTTAAGTTAAGTTTTCATTGTCATTTTTTTAAATTTGGAAGGTAGGCTTTAAAAAAATTAACAGCTTTATTGTGATATAATTCATATACAATATAATTCATGCACTTCAAGTGTAGAATTCAATGGTGTTTTAGTCCATTTTTTGTTGCTTATAACACAGTATCTAGAACTGGGTAACTTATAAGGAAAGAATTTTATTTCTTACAGTTATGGAGGCTGACAAGTCCAAGGTCATGGGGCCACCATCTACTAAGAGACTTCTTGCTGGTGGGGACTTAGCAGAGTCCCAAGGCAGTGCAGGGAGTCACATGATGAGGGGGCCAAGCATGCTCAAATGCTTGTTCAGGTCTCTCTTTCTCTTCTTAAAAAGCCACTAGTTCCATTCCTATGAGAGACTGTTAATACTGTTACCCGTTAAACCGTGATCCAATCACCTCTTGAAAGCCCCACCTTTCAAAACTGCCACATTGGGAGTTAAGTTTTTAACAAATGAAATTTGGAGAACCTATTCAAACCATAGCAAATGGTTTTTAGTGTAGTCACAGTTATGCAACCACCACTGCAATCACTTTTAGAATACTTTTATCACCCTAAGAAGAAACCCGGCACCCATTAGTAGTCTCTCCCTATTTGTTTCCAACCCCTCCCAAGCCCTAGGCAATCATTAACCTGCTTTCTATTTTTATAATTTGCTTATTCTAGGCATTACATATGAATGGAATTCTACAATATGTGGTCCTTTGTGACTGGCTTCTTTCACTTATTAGCATATGTCTTTATTCACTTAGCATGTTTTCAAGGTTCATTCATGTTTTAGCATGTATCAGTAATTCATTTCTTTTTATTGCTGAATATTTCATTGTATCAATATATCACATTTTATCTATGCATTCATCAGTGGATAGATATTTGAATTATTTGCATTTTATAATGCTGCTATAAACACTCATATGCAAATTTTTGTGTGGACATAAGGTTTCATTTCACCTTGAAGTGGAAATGCTGCTCCTATGGTAATTCTATGTTTAACCTTTTGAGGAATTACTAGATTGTTTTCCAAAGAAGCTAAACCATTTTATATTCCCACTAGCAATGTATTAGGGTTTCAGTTTTTCTACATTCTCACTATCACCTGTCTTTATCTATATTTTGATTATAGCTATCTTAGTTGGAGTGAGGAGGTATCTCATTGTTTTGGATTATATTTCCCTGGTAGCTGATGATGTTGAGCATCTTTTCATGTACTTGTTGATCATATGTATGTTTTCTTTTCAGAAATGTCCATTCAGATCCTTTGGCTATTTTTAAATGGATTTACTTTCTTATTACTATTGTAAGAGTTCTTTATATATTAAAGATATAGTATTATCACAGATATTTTCTCCCATTCTGCGGGTTGTCTTTTACTTTCATTATGGTATCCTTTGAAGCACAAAAGTTTTAAATTTTGATAATACGATTTTTTTTCCATTGCTTAAGTGTTCGGTGTCATCTAAGAAATGATTGATAATCAATGTTTACATAGGTTTACACCTATGTTTTCTTCTAAGAGTTTTATAGTTATAGGCTCTTAAATTTAAATCTAACATCCATTTTAAGTTAATTTTTGCATGTGATGTGAGGTAGGGGTCCAGTCCTTTTGCAAGTATCCACCTGCAGTGTCCCAGCACAATTTGTCGAAAAGGTTTTTGTTTTTGTTTTTTGGCGACAGGGTCTCGCTCTGTCACCCAGACTGGAGTGCAGTGGCACAATCATGGTTCATAGCAGCCTTGACCTTCCAGGCTCAAGCAGTCCTCCTACCTTCGCCTCCTGAGTAGCTGGGACCACAGGCACATGCCACAGTGTCTGGCTAATTTTTATTTTTTTATTTTTTATTTTTATTTTTTTGTGTGTGTGGAGAGGGTGTCTCCCTATGTTGTCCAGGCTGGTCTCAAACTTCTGGGCTCAAGTAGTCCTCCTACCTAAGCCTTGGAAAGTGCTAGGATTGAAGGCATGAGCCACTGTGCCTAACCAAAGCTATTCTTTCCACATTGAATTGTCTTGGCACCCTTGTCAAAAATCAATTGACTATAAGTTTGAAGGTTTATTTTTGGATTCTCAATTCTATTCCATTCATCTATATGTCTATCTTTGTGCCGGTACCATAGGACACTATTACTATAACTCTGTAGTCAGTTTGGTGTGTAAGTCCTTCAACTTTGTTCTTCTTTTTCAGGATATTTTTACTCTTTTGATTCCCTTGAATTTCCATAGGAATCTTAGGATCAGCTTGTCAATTTCTGGAAAAAAACAATTGAGATTTTGATGGGAATTGCCTTGAATCTGTGGATCAAGTTGGGTTGGATTATATTTTGTGGTATATATTTTTCTATTCTTTTTCTTTCAATCATTTTACTTCCTTATGCTTTTTATGTGTCTCAGTAAATAACTGATTGTATTTTTCGTAGGTCCAATCTGAAAATCTTTATTTTAGCTACTTAAATATTTGGGTTATATCAACCACCTTATTTTTGTGCTATCAGTTCCTCTTTTTTCATGTTTTTCCCCTTCTTTCTTGCCTTTTCTTATTCCACAGTTTTTCTGTCTCCTAATTTCAAGGTTATGCCAGCTAATTCTAATTTTTGATGGTTGTCCTAGAAACTGCAATATGCAAACTTATCAAAATTTATATTCTTTTCCCAGAAAACAGAAGGACCATTAAATACTAGATTTAATACTAAACTCCCTCTCAGTTTATGTTAATGATATATTTTAATTCTATATATGTATATACTTTAACCCTGTAAAATATAGTTAATTTTTTATACAGTTAGTATTCATTTAGATTTATCCACATATTTTTCTCTTGCTTTGCTCTGCTTCCCTGTCTGCATCCTTGGTATCTGCAATAACTTTTATTCTACCTTTGAAATTTCCTTTAATGAGGCTCTACTGCTGGCAATGTCTCCCACTGTATTTCATCACCTTATTTGAAGGATTATTTTCGAAGGCATACAGTTAGGAGTTGATAGGTATTTTCACCTTGGCACATTAAAGTGATCACTCAATTGTCTATTGGGTTCCACTGTTGCTGTTGAGAGTCAACTGTCAGTTGGCTGTCTAGTGTCTATCCTTTCTTTGAAAGTAATATGTTCCTCCAACCCCCTGGCTGCTTTACTCTAGCGTCCCTCCTTAGTTCTGAAAAGCTCTTAGATACTAATTCTTAAAGTATTGATTCTGCCCTGTTCTTCCTGTCCTTTCTTTCTAGAACTCTGATTAAATGTATATTTTGACCTTCTGACTCCGTCACTCTAAATTCTAAGTTTCTTTCTTTTTTTTTCTCTTTTGTTTGTTTGTTTTGTTTTTGTTTTTGTTTTGAGATGGAGTTTTGCTCTTGTTGCCCAGGCTGGAGTGCAATGGTGCAACCTCCGCTCACTGCAACCTCCGCCTCCTGGGTTCAAGCGATTCTCCTACTTCAGCCTTCTGAGTAGCTGGGATTACAAGCATGGGCCACCATGCCCAGCTAATTTTTTTTGTATTTTTAGTAGAGACAGGTTTCTCCATGTTGGTCAGGCTGGTCTTGAACTCCCAACCTCAGGTGATCTGCCTGCCTCAGCCTCCCAAAGTGCTGGGATTAGAGGCATGAGCCACCATGCTTGGCGTTTCTTTCTTGTTTGCTTCTCTTTTCTTTTCTTTTCCTTTTCTTTTCTTTCCCCTTTCTTTTCTCTTCTCTCTTTTCTTTTCTTTTCTTTTCTTTTCTTTTCTTTCTTTCTTTCTTTCTCTTTTGTTTTGTGTTTTTGTTTTGTTTTTGAGACAGAGTCTCACTCTATCACCCAGGCTGGAGTACAATGGCATGATCTCAGTTCACTGCAACCTCTGCCTCCTGGGTTCAAGTGATTCTCCTGCCTCAGTCTCCTGAGTAGCTGGGACTACAGGCACCTGCCATGACCCCTGGCTAATTTTTGTAATTTTAGTAGAGATGGAGTTTTATCATGTTGGTCAGGCTGGTCTCAACCTCCCGACCTCAGGTTAATCACCTGTCTCGGCCTCCCAAAGTGCTGGGATTATAGGTGTGAGCCACCCTGCCTGGTATTTGCTTTATTTTATTCTTTTTTTCCCCCATAAACAACTTCATTAACATCTATTAGATACAACTTGAATGGAAACTTACCAAACACTGGCAAAGTTTGTCCAGAAAAAAATTTTGTACCCTCATTCATATATTGCCTTTGCCTCTCTGTGCTGATTTCTGAAATAATTTTTTTCTGAACCGTTTTTCATTCACTAATTAATTAATTGTATCTAAGTTGCTGCTAATTTCTTTAGTTTATTGAGTTATTAATTCCCACTGTGGTTTTTATTTTCACTTCCAGAACTTCGATGGGGTAATTTTTCACATGTGATTATTCTTCAGTTTTTTTTTTCCTGCATATATTTTTATTTCTTTAAATTCAGCAAGCAGCCAGGCACAGTGGTTCATCCCAACACTTTGGGAGACATAGGGAGGCAGATCGCTTGAGGCCAGGAGTTTGAGACCAGCCTGGGCAACATGACAAAAACCCATCTGTAGAAAAAAACACAAAAATTAGCTGGGTATGATGGGACACACCTGTAGTTCTGGCTACTCTGGAGGCTGAGGTGGGAGAACAACTTGGGCCCAGGAGGTTGAGCTTGCAGTGAGCTGAGAACACAGCACTGCACTCTAGCCTGGGTGGTACAGTGAGATCCTATCTCAAAAAATAATCAGAAAGTGTAGTTCTTCATATTCTGTGTTTAATAATTCTAGTATCAAAATTATTTCAGGATATAGTTCTGCTCCCTGTTACTCTTGTTGATTCTCATTTGGGGGTAATTTATTTCTTTATTTGATTAACTTTGTTGTGAGCTGCTTAATTTCTTTATAAAATAATTTGAGTAAATTCTTTGAAGTCTAGGACAAAGGTGAATTCCCTCACAGAAAATTTATATTTGCTTTTGTTAGGTGTCTTGGAAAACTAACAGGCCAGGGTCACTTTAAACTTATAACTAGAGGTTTCTCAATTCACCTAGCGACTGTGAATTGGAGCCGAATGATTACAAATTCTAGGTTATTTTATCCCTCCCTCTCCTGCTCAGCACCACCAAGGAAGTATTCTTTGTAGTCTTTTGGGGTCGGGGTAGTGGATAAGAAAGCAACTTAAGTTTTCCTTTACTGAGGGTGTATCCTCCTGGGTACCAATTTAATAGAAAAAGGGCTCTTGTTAGACTCTCCACCTTTAGTTGGACCCCAAGCTTGTGTCTTTTACCCTTAAATTTTGAGTAGCTTTTGCAAAGTTGAAATTCTCAACCTCTTCAAATTCTGCAATTTTCTTCAGTACAAAACTGAAGTACTTCACTTCTCTATGTTCTCACAGTCTCTAGATTTATCCTGATAATTCCTTACCCATCTTTGAGATTTTTAAGATATTTTCTTATCCATTAATTAAGTGATATAGTCATGCATCACTTAGTAACTAAGATATGTTACTTAATTTCATCACTGTGCAAGCATCATAGAGTGCACTTACAGAAAGCTAGATGGTATAGCCTCTTACATACCTAGGCTAGATGGTACAGCCTATTGCTTCTAGGCTACAAATCTGTACAGCATGTTGCTGTACTGTATACCGTAGGTAATTATAACACAATGGTAAGTATTTGTGTATCTAAACATACTAAACATAGAAAAGGTACAGTACAAATATAAAAGAATTTTTTAAATGGTACATCTGTACAGGACACTTACCATGCATGGAGCTTGCAGGACTCACTGGGTGAGTCAGTGAGTGAGAGGTGAGTAAATATGAAGGCCTAGGACATTACTGTACACTCCTGTAGACTTTTCAAACACTGTACACTTAGGCTACACTAAATTTATTTTTAAATAGTTGTTTTATCATCAATAATAAATTAACCTTAGCTTACTGTGACTTTTTAAATTTATAAGCTTAATTTTTAAAACCTTTTGGCTCTTTTCTAATAACACAGTATAAAACACACATTATACTGCTGTACAAGCTGTATATTTTATATCCTATCCTATAAGCTATTTTCTATTTTTAAATTTTTTTCTTTTTCTTTTTTACTTTTTAGACTTTTTTTGTTGAAAACTAAGACATTAACATACACATTAGCCTAGACCTACACAGGGTCAGGATCATCAAGATGGCACAAGGCAATAGGGATTTTTCAGCTCCATTATAATCTTATGGGACCACTGTTGTATATGCTGTCCATCATTGACCAAAACGTCATTATGTGGTGCATGACTGTACTTTTTGTTGTTTTCAGCAGTGATCACATGCCAGAAACAGAAAGTCTATACTCCCTCTATGGTCCACTTCAACTTAGCTTTTGGACCCACTAAAATTCCTTTCACAGAGGTCAGAAAAGATCACCAAGCTGCCATATCAATTTGACATATTTTCATTCCTATCTAATTCAACCTCTCCACAGTTTCTGACAAATGATTATTCCCTTTCTCTCAGAACCAGGTTTTGGCTTCCACAGCGCCTCCTTTTCCTATACAATGCTTAAATGACCATTCCTCGGGGATCAGATCTAGGTCTTTTCATTTCTACACTTCTTCTGCCACCACTGAACTTTATGCTACCAATATCTATCTCTTACATCACTTCAATAGCTTCCTCATTGGATGCTTTCTGCCCACTCTTCTCCTCAATCAATCCCTTCTCCCTCCAGCAACCAAAGTGCTCTTTTAAAAATGAAAATTAGATTGTGTCATTTTGCCTTGGTAAAACCCTTCAAGGTACTGCGTTTGAACTTCAAATTTCAAACTACTTAACATTGCCTATAAAACCTTGTATGATCTAACTGCTGCCTTTATACCCCTAATTGTCCTCTTATACTATAGGTGAACTGACTTTTTTTTTTTGAGACAGAGCCCCCAGGTTGAAGTGCAGTGTTCATAACAGTATCATTGATATATGCTATATGGATATGTAGCATATTAATACATAATAATGATATTATTGATAACTTTAGCAAGTTAAGATTAAAATTCTTGCCCAAGACACGTTATTGTTGCTTGATACCCTCTAGGATGTTTTCTCATGTAAGGCAGAGTATGGATTAGAATAAAAATCTTTTCTGAATCCTGATCATAAATTTTCTAATCTGAATCATTATTAGATAAATCAGTAAATGTGTTTTTCATTCTTCTATATTTCAATTCTTCATTGAATAAAATATCAAGTTCTTCTCATTCTTATTACTTTAGAGGATGTAGTTGACTTGTCTCATCAGATACAGACATTGATTCTTTCTATTTCACTGGGGGTGGTTGATGATTCTTTCTTACTTCTTTTTTTTTTTTTTTTTTTTCGAGATGGAGTTTCGCTCTTGTTACCCAGACTGGAGTGCAATGGTGTGATCTTGGCTCACCGCAACCTCTGCCTCCCAGGTTCAAGAGTTTCTCTTGGCTGGGCGCGGTGGCTCAAGCCTGTAATCCCAGCACTTTGGGAGGCCGAGGCGGGTGGATCACGAGGTCAGGAGATCGAGACCATCCTGGCTAACACGGTGAAACCCCGTCTCTACTAAAAAATACAAAAAAACTAGCTGGAGGAGGTGGCGGGCGCCTGTAGTCCCAGCTACTCGGGAGGCTGAGGCAGGAGAATGGCGTAAATCCGGGAGGCAGAGCTTGCAGTGAGCCGCGATCTGGCCACTGCACTCCAGCCTGGGTGACAGAGCGAGACTCTGTCTCAAAAAAAAAAGAGTTTCTCTTGCCTCAGCCTCCTGAGTAGCTGGGGTTACAAGCATGCGCCACCACGCCCAGCTAATTTTGTATTTTTAGTAGAGACAGGGGTTCTCCATGTTGGTCAGGCTGGTCTCGAACTCCCGACCTCAGGTGATCCACCCACCTTGGCCTCCCAAAGTGCTGGAATTATAGGCATGAGCCACTGCACCCAGACGATTCTTTTTTACATCTATCCAGCTAATGTAGTCTGAATGTTTGTGCCCTTCTCAAACTCATGTGTTAAAATCCTAACGTCTAGGGTGATGGTATTAAGAGATGGGGCTTTTAGGAGGTGATTAGGTCATGAGGGTAGAGCTCTCATGAATGGGATTAGTGTGTTTATAAATGAGTTCCAAGAATGACCCCTCACCCCTTCCACCATGTGAAGGCAAAATGAGAAGATGCCATCTATGAAGCAGGCCCTCATCAGACATCAAATCTGCAGGTGCCTTGATCTTGGACTTCCTGGCCTCCAAAACTGTGAGAAATAGTTTATGTTGTTTATAAGCCACCCAGTCAATGGTGTTTTATTATAGCAGCCCAAATGGACTAAGACACCAAGGCTCTGAGTCTAAATGGGGTAAATTGGTAGACAAACTTCTAGATATTTCTTGAAGATTACTTGTTTCAGTATTTTCTTTGGACTCAGTGGACTTCCAATTCTTGGAGAATATAGGACAGACTCTCTGTATGTTTGCCAAAGGCTTGACCTGGTATGAATTCTGAGCAATTGATCAGTTGAGAGAAGTCTGTGGCATACTTGATAGAAGACAATCAGGAAAGGGCTATTTATCTTGTTCTATCTTTTTTCTCATGCTCTCATTCACAATTTCCATTTCTGTGCTATTGCTTAATGTCTCTAAAATAAGATTAAGCTTTATAGTGAGTCTGAATGTGGTGGAAACCAGCTGTTAGGGAAATAGGCAAGAAGCCATGTTCATACATCTTTTTTCTAAGATATTTCCACTCTGAATTTTTTTTTACCGAAGTAACTTTTTAATTTGGTGCTTAATATACTCTTGATGCAATATTTCTTTTACAGGATATACCTGTATGTATGCCTGTAGTATCATCATAGTAATATATAATCCTGGTATTAAGTTCTGCTTGAAATGGTTGATCAACTTTTTAGCCACGTTCTTGATAACTATATGAATAATGAAATAATTCTCATTTGAGGATTTCCTCTGCCTCATTTTCATTCTCATCTCTGTCTTTGTCCTGGCCTCGTCCCAAGTCTCTAAAGGAACTTGCCACCCTCATTTATACTGGAAACTTTATATTAATCATCTATTTTTGTCTCTCTTGCCTTCAATTTTGTATATCATTTTGCATATTGTTATGTGTAATTTATTTGCTTCAGGTTTCGGCATCCTGTGAGATGTTTAGGATACTGGTCTTTATTGATTATGTGATCCTACATCATCAAAGTGGAGTGGTACCCACTTGTGCTTATTAGCTCTCTTTCCTTAATTATTGACTGAGCCTCGTCTTCATTGATGTTTTCACCAGGGCCATCAAGTTTTCTTTTACGGTTTGTTCTCACTGTGGTTTCTCTCTTCAACCTTCTCTTCTTTTCTATTTTGTGTCTTCTTTTTTTGGCTAATGACCCTCTGACATCTAGTGTTCACCAATCGTCTCCGTGTTGCTCAATTTGCTGTATCACTGAAATCACTAGCCTCATTGTGTTTCTTGAGTTTCCTTTTATAATTTTAGGAGAACTGAGCTCAGCCCCTTCCTTTGCCAGGCCACCACCCATGGTAGCTGGCTGACAAGCCAATTTGCATGCCGCTGGCCTAGGAGCTGGCCCTACCCTTGAGTTAATTTTTGTATATGTTGTGAGGAAAGAGTCTGATTTTATTATTTTGCATATGAACGTTCAGTTGTCCCAGAACCATTTTGTTGTAAAGATTGTTCTTTCCCTTTTGAATTGTCTTGGCACCCTTGTCAAAAATCAACTGGCCATAGAAGTATGAGTTTATTTCTGGACTCTCTATGTTGTTTGGTTGACCTATATGTCTATCCTTATGCCAGTAACACAAAGTCTTAATTACCATAGCTTTATAGTAATTTTTGAAATCAGAAAGTATGAGTCCTCCAACCTGTTTTTGTTGCTTGTTAAATGTACTCCTTAGTGTTCTATTCTAAGAATTGTAAATGGGAATGTTTTCTTAATTTCTAGTGTAAATGAGATTGTTTTCTTAATTTCATTTTTGGGGTGTTCATTGCTAGTGTATAGAAATACAAGTGATTTTTGTATATTGATCTTGTATCCTGCAACCTTGCTGTACTGGTTTATTCGTTCTAAGAGGTTTTTATTTTTCTGTTAGTTATTTAGGATTTTCTGTATAAATTTGTAATTTAAAAATTTCCCCCCACCAAAGAAACTCCAGGCCCAGATCGTTTCACTGGAGAATTCTACCAAATGATTAATGATTTAATTCCAATTATGCATAATTTCATTCAGAAAACAGAAAAGGAGGGAACCCTTCCCAATTTATTTTATGGAGCTAGTATTACCTCTGACACCATCCCAGCAGGGAAGGGAAGGAGCACCTCACTACTGCTACAAATGGCAAGTCTAAGCTCTCCATGTGATCTCCATTGAGATCCTTGGGGGAAAGCTTACTATGGGTCAACAGAGATGACAGTCCTGGCTCCCGACTTGGCATTCTTTGACACTTCCCTAGTGGGGTTGTTGTAGCACCTCTTTACTGCCTTGTTAGTGTGGAATTCTAAGCTCCCCACGTGGCATTTGTTGATGTGGCTGGGGGTGGGACCGCAGTTTTTTTCTGTGGTGTTTGCCTGGAGTACAGTAATTATTGCAAAATGTTTTCTTTTTTCTTAGGCTATCCCTTTCCTGGTGCTTTGACTAGAGAGCACAGTTTTTACTGGGGCTCTTTTTTATCTGTTCCTATTGGCATTTCCGGGTTGCCAGTTTCTTCATTACCATGTCTAGGATATATGAGGCAAAAAGAAAACCCAGGGAACTCAACACCGTGTTCTTTGTGTCTCAAGATCTCTAGCCAAAAGATCTGGTCTGTCTTCTCTTCAACTTTCAGAGTCTTCTTATGTTTGTCTTATATATAATGTACAGAATTTGTACTTGTACCTAGAGAGAGGAAGAAAGACAAGTGTGTCTATTCCATATTCCTGGAAGAGGATGTCATTTTGATATTTTTTTAAAACAAACAAACAAAACACTTTAATTCTCAATATTTCTAATATTGTGTTTAAAACTACAGTATACTAAAGTTTTAAATTATAGTATACTAAATAAATATTCATATATTACAGTTTTTTCATTTCCCTATACATTTATAAATAATAGGTAAGTTTTTAATATTTTGACAAAAAATTTCAGGGTCACTGAACAATTGTAACTTTTTTCATTAATTATTAATATCTCTTTGCACAGTTCAACTTACATGGTCATTTTTACAGTTTAGCATTACCAAGCAAAGAGAAGATTCCTGTACTATATCTCTTTTGCTTTGTTTTGTTTTGTTTTTTTGAGACGGAATCTCGCTCTGTCATCCAGACTGGAGTGCAGTGCCGTGATCTCTGCTCACTACAACCTCTGCCTCCTGAGTTCAAGAGATTCTCCTGCCTCAGCCTCCCGAATAGCTGGGATTACAGGTGTGTGCCACCATGCCCAGCTAATTTTTGTATTTTTAGTAGAGATGTGGTTTCGCCATGTTGGCCAGGCTGGTCTTGAACTCCTGAGCTCAAGTGATCCACCTGCCTTGGCCTCCCAAAGTGCTGTGATTACAGGCATGGGCCACCACGCCTGGCCCTATATCTCCTAAAAAGCAACCACTCAGGCCAGGTGCAGTGTCTCACACCTGTAATCCCAGCACTTTGGGAGGCCGAAGCTGGTGAATCACCTGAGGTCATGGGTTCGAGACTAGCCTGGCCAACATGATGAACCATCGTCTCTACTAAAAATACAAAATTTAGCCGGGCATGGTGGAGCTTGAATCTGGGAGGCAGAGGTTGCAGTGAGCCGAGATTGTGCCATTGCACTGCAGCCTGGGTGACAGAGCAAGACTCCTTCTCAAAAACAATAATAATAATAATAATAAATAGTAAGCCAATAAGGAGATAATAAATGAAACATAATCCAAAAGAAGGCAGAAAAAGGAAAAAGGAACAAAAAAAAAGAGGGGATAAAGAGAGATTCATAGTAAGAAGGTAGACTTAAAGCTAAGCCTATCAATAATCACATTAAAAATAAATGGTTAAAACACCCCAATTTTAAAAGGTAAGATTCAAGTATATGCTGCATCCAAGAAATACTCTGTAATCTAAACACTAATAGGTTAAATCTAAAGGTATGGATAAAGATATGCCAAGTTGCCACTAATCAAAAGAAAGCTGAAGTGGTTGCATTAATATCAGACAAAGTAGATTGCAGAGTAAAACCTATTATCAAGGGTAAGAGCACAATTTCATAATGATAAAGGGGTCAATTATTCAACAGAATGTAATAAGCCTTAATATTTGTGTGACTAATAACAGAACTTAAAATTACATGAAGCAAAAACTGATCAAACTATAAGAAAAAATAAATCCCCAATTGTAGTTAGAGACTTCAACACCCTTCTTTCAATAATTAATAAAACAAATAGGCAGAACACCATTAAGGGTATAGGAGACCTGAAAAACACAATCAGCTAAATTCACCTAACTGATGTTTACAGACCATTCCACCACCAGGAGCAGAATATATATATTTTTTAAGTACACACATTGACCAAGATAAGATATGTTCTGAGACATAAAATAAGTCTTAATATAATTTTGAATGGTTCAAACAAAGTATGTTTTCTGACCACAATGGAATTAAACTAGACATCAGTAACAGAAAGACATTGGAGAAATCCTCAAATATTTGGAAACTAAATAATATACCTTTCAATGACACATAGGTCAAAGATCTCAAAAGAATTTTAAAAGTCTTTTGAACCAAATTAAAATGAAAACACCAAACATTAAAATTTTAGATATGCAGCTAAAACAGTATTTAGAAGAAAATTTAGAGTGCTAAAGGCCTATGTTAGAAGAGAAGCCAGCTCTAGGTTCTCAAATCAATGAATTCAACTTCTACCTTAAAATTCTAGAAAAAGAAAAAATAAAGGCCAAAGTAAGCAGAATGAAGAAAATGATGAAGATTAAAGTAGAAATCAGTAATATAGAAAAGATAAAAACAATAGAGAAAATCAATGAAATTAAAAATTGGCTCTCTGAGAAGATACATAATATTGATAAACTTACAGCCAAACTGATCAGAAAATAAAGACAGATGACACTAATTAGTAATATGGGATGAGAGAAATGATATTACTACGAAGTTTACAGGTATTAAAAGGACAATAAGGGAATATTATGAACAACTTTGTGCCAATAAATTCAACACCTAGATGAAATGAACAAATTATTTGAAAGAAACCTCCTGGTCAGGCACAGTGGCTCACACCTGTAATCCCAGCACATTAGGAGGCTGAGGAGAGCAGATTGCTTGAGCTAAGGAGTTCAAGACCAGCCTGGCCAAAATAGAGAGACTCCATCACTACAAAATTTTTTTTATTATACTTTATGTTCTAGGGTACGTGTGCACAACGTGCAGGTTTGTTACATATGTGTACATGTGCCATGTTGGTGTGCTGCACCCATTAACTCGTCATTTACATTAGGTATATCTCCTAATGCTATCCCTCCCCCTCTCCCCCACCCCACAACAGGCCCCAGTGTGTGATGTTCCCCTTCCTGTGTCCAAGTGTTCTTATTGTTCAATTCTCAGCTATGAGTGAGAACACGTGGTGTCTGGTTTTCTGTTCTTGCAATAGTTTGCTGAGAATGATGGTTTCCAGCTCCATCCATGTCCCTACCAAGGACACGAACTCATCCTTTTTTATGGCTGCATAGTATTCCATGGTGTATATGTGCCACATATTCTTAATCCAGTCTGTCATTGATGGACGTTTGGGTTGGTTCTCAGGACTGTAAACTAGTTCAACCATTGTGGAAGACAGCGTGGTGATTCCTCAAGGATCTAGAACTAGAAATACCGTTTGACTCAGTCATCCCATTACTGGGTATATACCCAAAGGATTATAAATCATGCTGCTATAAAGACACATGCACACGTATGTTTATTGTGGCACTATTCACAATAGCAAAGACTTGGAATGAATACAAAATTTTTTAAAGAAATTAGCTGGGCTAGCCGGGCGCGGTGACTCACGTCTGTAATCCCAGCACTTTGGGAGGCCAAGGCAGGCAGATCACGAGGTCAGGAGATCGAGACCATCCTGGCTAACATGGTGAAACCCTGTGTCTACTAAAAAATACAAAAAGATTAGCCTGGAGTGGTGGTGGGTGCCTGTAGTCCCAGCCTTGGGAGGCTGAGGCAGGAGAATCGCTTGAGCCCAGGAGGTGGAGGGTGCAGTGAGCCGAGATCGTGCCACTGCACTCCAGCCTGGGTGACAGAGCAAGACCCCGTCTCAAAAAAAAGGGAAGAAAGAAAGAAAGAAAAAAAAAGAAATTAGCTGGGCATGGTGGTGCATGCCTATAGTCCCAGCTACTCTGGAGGCTGAGGTGGGAGGGCCTGCTTGAGCACAGTAGGTTGAGGCTGCAGTGAGCTGTGATTGCATCACAGCCTCGACAACAGAGGGACACCTTGTCTCAAACAGAAAAAAAAAAGAAAAAAAAAGATTTCCAGGTTGTGAAGAAAGAAATAAGGCCATTTCTATTGTAGAAAATCCTCCAATGTAATTGACCAAAAAGCTACTAAAACTAATGAGTGAGCTTAGTAAGCTTAGTAAAGTTGTAGGATGCAATATCAATATCCAAAAATTAATTGTATTTCTACATATTAACAATGAATAATGGGAAATTCAAATTAAAAGACAATATTTTTTCAATAAGATAAGAAATATGAAATATTTAGAGATAAATCTGGTTAAAAATATGAAAGATCTGTACACTGTAAACTACAAAATGGTATTGACAGAAATTTAAAAAGATCTAAATAGATGGAGAGATATATTGTGTTCATGGATTAAGACTCAATACTTTTAAATATCAGTTCTCCCTAAATTGATCTAGAGGTTCAACACAGTCCCAATCCAAATCTCAGCAGAGGTTTCAAATAGAAATTGATAAGCTGATTCTGAAATTCATATAGAAATGTAAAGGACCTAAAATAGTAAAAACAATTAAAAAATGTTGGAGGGCTAACACTACTTGATTTCAAGATATAAAGTTACAGTAATCAAACGAGTGTGGTATTGGTGTAAAGACAAATAGATCAATGTGACAAAATGTAGACAGAAATAGACCCACATGTATAGGGACAATTGATTTTTTTACAAAGTGCAAATGCAACTCAATGGAGAAAATATCATCTTTTCAACAAACGGTACTGAAACATTTTAATATCCATATGCAAAAAATTTTATCCCTACTTTACTCAATATACAAAAGTTAACTCCAAATATGTCACAGACCTAGTCTAAACTACAGTCCTAAAACTAAAATTTCCAGAAGAAAACTTTAGAGAAAATCTGTTTTGAACTTGGGTTAGACAAATATTTCTTAGATATAGTAACAAAAGCACATCTACGAAAGAACAAATTAATAGATTGGATTTCATCAGAATCTAAAACTTCTGCCCTTCAAAGTATACTGCTTAAGAGAAAGTAACAAGGCATTGACTAGAAGAAAATAATTGCAAATATTATATTTGATAAAGGACTAGTATAGAGAATATATAGATAACTCTTACAGCTGAATAATATAAAGACAAGTAACCCAATTAAGAAAAAAGGGACAAGTTTTTGTTTGTTTGCTTTTGTAGAGATAAGGTCTCATTGTTGTGTTGTCCAGGCTGCTCTCAAACTCCCTGCCTCAAGCAGTCCTCCCATCTCAGCCACCCCAGATGCTGAGATTATAGGCATGAGCCATCACAACCGGCCAGGTAAAAGTTTTGGGTTTTTGTTGTTGTTGTTGTTTTGAAACAGAGTCTCACTCTGTCACCCAGGCTGGAGTAAAGGCTGGACCTCCCAGGTTCAAGTGATTCTCGTGCCTCAGCCTCCCGAGCAGCTGGGATTTCCATGCTCAGCTAATTTTTGTTTTTTAAAATTTTTAGTAGATGGGCTTTCACCATGTTCTCCAGGCTGGTCTCAAACTCCTGGCCTCAAGTGATCCATCCACCTCGACCTCCCAAAGTGCTGGGATTATAGGCATGAGCCATCGTGCCTGGCTCTGAGACAAAATTTTTGAACAGACACTTTGCTAAAGAAAATATGGCCGGGCGCGGTGGCTCAAGCCTGTAATCCCAGCACTTTGGGAGGCCGAGACGGGCAGATCACGAGGTCAGGAGATCCAGACCATCCTGGCTAACACGGTGAAACCCCGTCTCTACTAAAAAATACAAAAAAACTAGCCAGGCAAGGTGGCGGGCGCCTGTAGTCCCAGCTACTCGGGAGGCTGAGACAGGAGAATGGCCTAAACCTGGGAGGCGGAGCTTGCAGTGAGCTGAGATCCGGCCACTGCACTCCAGCCTGGGCGACAGAGCAAGACTCCATCTCAAAAAAAAAAAAAAAAAAAAAAAGAAAATATATAGTTCGCAAATGAATACATGGAAAACATGCTCAATGCCATTAGCCATTAACAAAATGCAAATTAAAACCACAGTGAGATGTCACTGCATATCTATTAGAGTAACTAAAACTAAAAAGACTGATTATATCAAATGTTGACTAGGATGTGGAAAATCTCTAACTGCTGTATACTGCTGACGGGAATGTAAAATGGTACAACCACTTTGAAAAACAATTTGGCAATTTCTTCAAAAGTTTAATGTATACTTGTTACATGATGCGGCCATTCTACTCCTAGGTATTTTATCCAAGAGATATGAAAACATTCAAAGACTTGTACGTGGATAGTCATAACTTTGTTTGTAACAGCCACAAACTGAAAACAACTCAAATGCCCATTCACAGGTGATTTAATAATTTCTGGAACAGTCAGAAAATGAAATACTATTCAGCAAGAAAAAGGAGTGAACTTTTGTTACATGCAACAGTATGGATGAATCTCAAAATAATTATCCTCAGTAAAAGAAACCAGACAAGGGGCTGGGCGCAGTGGCTTACACCAGTAATCCCAGCACTTTGGGAGGCCGAGACGGGTGGATCACGAGATCAGGAGTTCAACACCAGCCTGGCCAAGATGCTGAAACCCCGTCTCCACTAAAAATACAAAAAAATTTAGCCAGGAGTGGTGGCACACACCTGTAATCCCAGCTACTCAGGAGGCTGAGGCAGGAGAATCGCTTGAACCCAGGTGGCAGAGGTTGCAGTGAGCCAAGATTGTGCCACTGCACTCCAGCCTTGGTGACAGAGCAAGAATCCATCTAAAAAAACAAAACAAAACAACAACAACAACAACAAAAGGAAACCAGACAAGATGACTAAATACTGCATAATTCCAATTATATGAACATTTTTAAAGATGCAAACTAATCTACAATGACATAAAGCAGGTCAGAGGTTTTCTGGGGATGAGGCAGGCAGAAAAGGGGCACTACAGAGGAGCAGGAGGAAAGTTTTAGGGGTGATGAATATGTTCACTATCTTGACTATGGTGATAGTTTTGTGAGTATATACTTATGGCAATAATTATGAAATGATATACTTTGTTTTCTTCAACTTTTATTTTTTATTTTTTATTTTTTGAGACAGAGTCTCGCTGTGTCACCCAGGCTGGAGTGCAGTGGCCGGATCTCAGCTCACTGCAAGCTCCGCCTCCCGGGTTTACGCCATTCTCCTGCCTCAGCCTCCCGAGTAGCTGGGACTACAGGCGCCCGCCACCTCACCTAGTTTTTTGTATTTTTTAGTAGAGACGGGGTTTCACCATGTTAGCCAGGATGGTCTCGATCTCCTGACTTCATGATCCGCCCGCCTCAGCCTCCCAAACTGCTGGGATTACAGGCTTGGACCACTGTGCCCGGCCAACTTTTATTTTAAATTCAGGGGGCACATGTTCAAGATGTGCAGGTTTGTTACATAGGTAAACAGGTGCCATGGTGTTTTGCTGCACAGATCATCCCATCCCCTAGGTATTAAGCCTGGCATCCATTAGCTATTCTCCCTGATGCTCTCTCTCCCCACACTCCACAGGCCCCAGTGTGTGTTGTTCACCTTCATGTGTCTATGTATTCTCAGAAATGATACACTTTTTAAATTAACAAATAAAATTAGATATATTTATGGTATACAATATGTTTTGAAATATGTATACATTGGTGGATAGTTAAATCAAGCTGATTAACGTATGTGTTACCTCACATACTTGTCAACTTTTGTGGTGACAGTACTTAAAATCTATTTTTTTCAGCAATTTTCAAGAATGCAATACTATATTGTTATTAACTATAGTCACCACGTTGTACAATAGATGTCTTAAATTCATTCATCCTCTCTAACTGAACTTTTGTATCCTTTGATCAAAATCTCTCAATCCCTCCACAGTCGTGGTAATCATCATTCTACTTTCTACTGCTATGAGTTTGACTTTTTTAGACTTCATATATAAATGAGATTATGTGCTATTTGCCTTTATGTGTCTGACTTATTTTCTGTAACATAATGTCCTCTAGGTTCATCCATGTTGTCACAAATGACAGGATTTCCTTCATTTTGAGGCTGATTAGTATTTCATTGAATATGTATACCACATTTTCTTTATCCATTCACCCATGGCTGGATACTTAGGTTGATTCCATACCTTGGCTATTGCGAATAGTGCTATAATGAACATGAGAATGCAGATATATCTTTGACATACTGATTTTGAAATGATAAACTTTTAATACATACAATTCATTTTATGTCAATTATACCTCAATAAAGCTGTTTTTAAAGTATTGTCGGCCGGGCGCGGTCGCTCACGCCTGTAATCCTAGCACTTTGGGAGGTCGAGGTAGGTGGATTGCCTGAGCTCGGGAGTTCAAGACCAGCCTGGGCAACACGGTGAAACTCTGTCTCTATTAAAATACAAAAGAAATTAGCCGGGTGTGGGGGCATGTGCCTGTAGTCCCAGCTACTCGGGAGGCTGAGTCAGGAGAATTGCTTGAACCCAGGAGGCAGAGATTGCAGTGAGCCGAGATCATGCCACTGTACTCCAGCCTCGGCAACAGAGATCCCACCTCTAAAAAATAAAACATAAAAAATAAGTATTGTCAAAAGAGGAATAAGGATTTTGAACATTCTAGACAGCTTGATTCTCTTAAAGGAGATTGTAGGATAAGATAGTATTAATCTCTAAGAAACGTGTGTGTTTTGAAAAGAAAACATTGTTTTGTCACATTACCATTATTTGTTTGTAGTAACAATATTCCTTTCCTTCCCTTCCCTTCCCTTCCCTTCCCTTCCCTTCCCTTCCCTTCCCTTCCCTTCCCTTCCCTTCCCTTCTTTGTTTTCAGAGTCTTGCTCTGTCACCAGGCTGGAGTGCAGTGGTGTGATCTTGGCTCACTGCAACCTCTGCTTTCCCAGGTTCAAACAATTCTCCTGCTTCAGCTTCCCGAGTAGCTGGGATTACAAGCACCGGCCACCATGCCCAGCTAATTTTTGTATTTTTTTTTTTTTTTAGTAGAGACAGGGTTTCTCCATGTTGGCCAGGCTGGTCTTGAACTCCTGACCTTGTGATCCACCCACCTTGGCCTCCCAAAGTGCTGGGATTACAAGGGTGAGCCTCCACGCCTGGCCAACAATATTTATTTTCAAGTTTCAAATAGCACTAAAGGAGGACATGACATTTTTAGATGTATCAAAAGAGCGACATGGGTTTTAAAAGTTACAAAATTAAAATTAAAAAGAACTTTTTCAGCATCTCTTTTTCTGTTGTTTTAGATACATAGGTTTTTTTTTAAGTTAAGCAATTAAGGAGAAAGAAAAAGAAGAAAGTCTTCCTGTACCGTTTTCCCACTCTAATCTTACCCCTAGAAGTCACCAACATGAGTATCCCCCGATTTTCTACAATATATAAGTAGTGAGAGAAAGAACTTTTTTATTTTTGTTTTTGTTTAGACTCCAATGGGATCACACTACACATAGGGCCCAATACATATAGATCACTTTTATTCTGCATGATATTCCAATGCCTGATGTACCTTAATTTATTTAACTAGTCACTCATTCATGAATATTTAATCTGTTTCCCTCGGTTTGCTATTTCAATATTGCAATGGACATTCTTTTTATATATATACTTTAAATTCTAGGGTACATGTATACAAGGTGCAAGTTTGATACATAGGTATACATGTGCCATGTTGATTTTCTGCACCCATCAACTCATCATTTACATTAGGTATTTCTCCTAATGCTATCCCTCCCTCATTTCCCACTCCCTGACAGGCCCTGGTGTGTGATGTTCCCCACCCTGTGTCCAAGGGATCTCACTGTTCAGTTCCCACCTATGAGTGGGAACATGTGGTGTTTGGTTTTCTGTCCTTGTGATAGTTTGCTGAGAATGAGGGTTTCCAGCTTCATCCATGTCCCTGCAAAGGACATGAACTAATCCTTTTTATGACTGCATAGTATTCCATGGTGTATATGTGCCACATTTTCTTAATCTAGTATATCATTGATGGACATTTGGGTTGGTTCCAAGTCTTTGTTATTTTGCTCATCTCAGTGATGATGAGCATTTTTTCATGTGTCTGTTGGCTGCGTGGATGTCTTCTTTTGAGAAGTGTCTGTTCATATCCTTTGCCCACTTTTTGATGGGGTTGTTTTTTTCTTGTAAATTCGTTTGAGTTCTTTATAGATTCTGGATATTAGCCCTTTGTCAGATGGGTAGATTGCAAAATTTTTCTCCCCTTCTGTAGGTTGACTGTTCACTCTGATGGTAGTTTCTTTTGCCGTGCAGAAGCTCTTTTGTTTAATTAGATCCCATTTGTCTATTTTGGCTTTTGTTGCCGTTGCTTTTGGTGTTTTAGACATGAAGTGCAATGGACATTCTTAAACAATGTTTACTGTATTTGTGGGTATATATTTGTAGAAAGTCATTTGAGAAGTGACTTTAGAAAGACTTTGAGAAAGTCACAAAGCCAGGATAGCAGGGCAATATAGAGTGGTTAAGCACATGGACACTGGCCTCAAAGAGGTTGCAGGGATTTGCACTGCCCGCATCACCGTTTGGAAAGTGCCCTTCAGTTTCCCCACAACCTTGCCAGAATGGGAAGGTGAATAATACTGTTTGAACCTACATGTTAACTGTGAGTGAGGACGAACTTTTTTTAATGCTTTACTGGATATTTGTGTGTCTTTAAAGAAGCACTTTCCTCAAGTGAGCTGGAAATTCATAGAAATATATGCCACTTTAAGGGAATACAGCTATTAGAAAAAATAAAATATGCTTCCATGTTACTTGCACTTTAAAAAATAAAACTTTTCTATTGCAGATATATGTGCTAAATGTATAAAGACAAGAACAATAGAGATACGGTTTTCTGTCATTTAAGAAATAGACCAATGATCTGTAATGTGCCATGGGCAGTAAAACATATGGTGGGAATTAAGATTTGCAGAGGGATAGAAAGGATGGCTTGTTCCTTTCACTGGCTAAAAGGTTATGACCCATCATGCACCACGTGACCTGTCAAGACCTACTGACCCACCAATTATCCTGTGGAAAACTGAACTCGCTAACTCTTCCTAACTTTCGCCTAAATCTGCAGCTCTTGCTGTGTTCCTTCTCTGTTAAAGGCATCACATCTACCTTAAAGGCATCACATCTACCGTGTCGGCCCACGTCGGCCAAGCTAGAAATCGGGGGGCCGTCACCATTTCTTGCTCTGCCCATGCACCTGTTCCCCACCCTTACCCCTTTCACTGAGTCTTTTGTGAGGAGGAAACAAGGTAACACGTCTAGAATTGCCCAGCATAACTTTAGGGAGGCAGTGGTCAGGACAAGGGAAATTTCATTCTGTTACCTTTCACAACACACACAAACAACAGCAGCAACAACAACACATTTTTAAAAAGGCAATGCCTCCTTACCAGTGATCTACAGCTTTCCACACTGTCTACCTGAGGCTCCTGCCCTACTTGTTCAACTGTATACCTGAATGAATTGGAGTACAGGACACTCACCATTCACTAGGCAGGAATAATGGAGTTGTCCATGTGGAACATATTAATTGAAAAATACCCTAATCTTTTTACTTTATAAATAGAGAGGATGCTAATGATTTCTTCTCTTCTTACAGATGAGTATTGTTATTTTAAACTTTGGCTTGGAAGGAAAATTAGATGGAATGCTCTCAGAAAGATTTTGGAGGGGAGGTCATATGAAGGCAAAGGCAGAACGTCTAAATAGCAGTGGGAAGTGAAATAAAAATCTACAGTCACCACCTCCTGACCTAGTTATAGGTTATCAGAATCTCCTCTACCACAAAGCATATTTCTGGCCCATGTGTTCCACCACCTTCTGTTGGTGGGTGCTCAGACTACAAATTCACTTTAATATGTCTATTATCCTCAGAAAAACATAATTAAGAACATAAATAGACTGCTTCTAAAAATAATATTGTGCGTTTAAAAACAAAATATTATGAGGTTTGGATTATCTGCTGTTTCAGATTATCTCTGCCACTGCTCTAGAGGGTTGAATTTCCTCTGCAGCTTAGTATCCCTTGAAAACATGTGTTTAGTTATAAACATAAGTCCCTCTGGGGAATCTCCAAATGGAAATGTTTCTCTCATTTGTGAGTGAGAAGTGCATGTCTTTCCTTTGACACAAAGGAGAGCATTAATGCTTGCCAATTTGCAGATAATTTCAAAATGTGTTTTGACCTCCAAACTTTTACTAGTCAGCAAAAATTTTTCTAGCATCTATTTGGCAATTAGTATGAGCATGAGTCAACTCAAGAACCTCAGTTATTAATTATGGGTATGGGCTATATATTAAAGTGTTAATTAAATGAAAAGCATTTTTTTTATTAGAAAAGTAATTAATGTCTCTTTCTTACTCCATTCTCCTATAACACCCAGCCTCTTCTCCAGGGGAAACCACTCTTAGCAATTTCTTTAAAACATTTTTGGAAATAACCTATACAAATCCATGTATACATGTGTATACTTATCTCCTTTTTTGACATAAATGGAAGCATATTATTCATACTATTTTACATTATTTTTCACTTGCTCTATCTTGGAAGTTGTTCCATATCAGGAGATACACACATATAGCACACACTTCTTCTTAATAATATCATAATATTCCATTGTGTGGGTCTACATTAATTGATTTAGCCATTTCTTATTATAGATATATAGGCTGTTTTTAGATTTCTATTCTATTACAAGGAATATTGACATCAGATGTCAATAGACATTTCCCTTTAAAAGGGAAAATGCAAAAGATATACAGTGGTAGAGCAAATAGCACAACTTTTAACAATAACCACCTAACTCATGGGCAAAGTTGTTTTATCTATAGCCCTCCACTCGCCCTAATAGATTATTTCGAGGCAAGCTTCTTCCATAGATATTTAATTATATATTATAAGAACCCTTTTCTTTAACAAAACATACCATTACCATTACTTAGAAAGTTAAAAATAATTCATTGATATCAATAACATCCTGTGTTCGGATTTGCCTTATGAACTATTGTTTAGAGCTGGTATATTAAAATCAGAATGCAAACAAGGTCCACACATTGTATTTGGCCGATAATCCTTCTTCAGTTTCTTTTAATTTATAAATCCCCTTCTTTTATTCCTTGCAATATACTTGTTGACAAATCTGTGTGGTTTGTCCTTCAGTTTTCTACATTCTGGGTTTTGCTGACTGCATTGCGTGGTGTTATTTAACATGTTCTCCTCTCTTCCCTGTATTTCCTGCAAACTAGTGGTTTGATCAGGAGACTATCAGATTCAGGCTTCATGCTTTGGTAAGAATACTTCCTAGATGGTGTTGTGTACTTTTCTCGAGAAACCATAGGCATTCTTGTATATAGGTATGAATGTGATTGTAGGATAAATTCCTCCAAGTAAAATTGCTTATTCTATTTTTTATTTTGATAGGTATTAACAAATTGCCAAATTGTCCTGCACAGAAATTGTACCAACTTACATTCCCACCTGAAATTAAATGAGAGTTTCTGTTTCCCCATACCGACATTGTTTTATCAAGCTCTTTTTAGTCTCTGCCAATCTGATACATGAAAAATGTTATCTTGTCAAGTGCTAACACAATTTAGATTTGACTAGAACTAGATTTCGTATTGCTGCAGCCCAATTTCTTTGTACATTAGCTCTCATGAGTCAGTGTTGTAGGTCAACTTGTTTATAACTGTTGTAACACTGCAAATTATCTATATGAGCCAAAATGAATTGGCAAGGGTAACATATTTGTTACAGCTTAATATCAAAGTGTGCGTGCAATGCTACCGCCTTTGGTTTGTCAGAGCAGATGCAGCTCAAAGAAATCTTGTGTGTATATATATTTAGAAAATTGGTAGAATTTCCTCATTTCAACGCCCATGTCTTAAGAATTCGCTCTGTGCCAAGCATGTGGAGGGATCCAATGATAGACTAAGACCAAGGTCTTCGTGCCAATGAGCTTACAGTCTAGTAAGGGAGGTGAGACACTTAATCATAATGCAGTTACAGTTTAGAAAGGGGAGAGGTCACTTCAGCTGCAAGGATAAGGAGGTGGTATTTCAAATGGGCCTTGAAGGATGGCTAAGTCCCAGAAATGCTTATCAGATGGGGATAACATTCCAGATGGCAGGAAGGGCACATATAAAGGCTGGAGATTTACAAAAAAGTGCAGGACATAGTCCGGGAATCCTGAAAAAGCCATTTGGGCTGTGGAGTAGGTAAAGGACCCCTGAGAAATTGGAAGGACCACAAGCCTGGGAAACAGAAAACTAACCTAATTAGCATAATTATTTATAAGACCCTATGTTTTGAATGAGTAAAAGGAAGCAATTGTTACTATGAAAAGTAAAAGGCCCAACAGGTAGTTTAAAAAAAAATAGTATCACATGAGGCTGGGCATGGTGGCTCACACCTATAATCCCAGTGCTTTGGGAGGCTGAGGTGGAAGGATGACTTGAGGTCAGGAATTTGAGACCAGCCTGGGCAACATAGTGAGACCCTAGTCTCTATAGAAATTTTAAAAATTAGCCGGTCATGGTGACATACACCTGTAGTCTCAGCTACTCAGGAGGCTGAGGTGGGAGGATCGCTTGAGTCTAGGAGGTCGAGGTTGCAGTGAGCCAAGATCATGCCACTGTACTCTGGCCTGAGCAACAGAACAAGACCCTGTCTCAAAAAATATTAAAGAATAAAAATTTTAAAATAGTATTATTTATGGATGTTTTGAATAGCAGTCACTGCAACATGTTACTGTATCTTTTCTTAACAATTTTCAGTGATAATTTTATGTGCATTTAGTGAATGCCAACCAAATGCAGTTTCTGTAGTGTTCTACATAGCCTGCTTAGGAAAAAAAATGGAGGAAACCACATTTCTTCCTTGCTTAATCAAAGCTAAATGGCATTGAGACACAGAGGTTTTATTATTATTGTTACAATTTAAAGTAACAAACAGCTCTTGAAGGAAATTTTCAGAATTCTTAATAATTATGCCAAATCCACAGCCTCAGTTAATTTCTCCACATTGTGACTGGGAAGGAGACATCAATCATCTTAGAAAGCTGGGATTCTTTGGACGGCAAGTTATAGCAACAATCAGCGTTTTCTGCGCCAGATAGTAAGATTCATTTCCAAGAATAGGTATCCTTTGAAGCGGTGTTGTCCAATAGAACTTTCTGCAAAGATAGAAACATTCTGTATCTTCACTGTCCAATATAGAAGCCACTAGCTTCATGAGGCTATTGAGCATTTGAAATGTGGCTAATACAACTGAGAAACTGTTTTTTTCATGTTATTTGTCATTAACTCAACTTTAAATATAAAATAGCCATATTCGACTAGTGGCTAGTGGTGTAGCATTTAACTAAAAATGGTTATTAACTTTTCCCTGAAAGATTGAGTTATGATTAAAATAACATACACAAATACTGCATAAACTCACAAGGCATTTTAATGTTCATGTTACAACAAGGAAAGATGTAGTCTGGAGCAACAGGACTTTTCACACCCAGAGAATTCCACCTAGAGGCAATGGTGATTGACTTCTTTTTGCAAAGTTTACTGAATTCTATTCTTTTAACAAAGGCAAGCATGCACGCCTATGTTGTACAACACACTTTAAAGCACAGATAAAGTTTAAACTTTTAAGTGGCAATAATAAATGTAGTAATAATGCTGTTGAATTCTTTGAGTTTGACTAAGTTGGGTTTTCTTTTTCTCCAAGTGTCTTGAAGGCTACCCCTCTGGATGCTTCATGCAGTGGAGATATGCCTTCAGTTATTAACCAAGGGTCTGTTTTGCAGACTTTTTAAAATGGAATTTCAGATTCATTAGAACAAAAGGATGCACTTTTCTCGACCTTGGGAGCTTGTGACTATTTGGAGATGAAAAGCATAGTGACACTAAGGAAAACTATTGTCCAGAAAAATAAGCCTCTCCAAGGGGGCAGCAGGAATCCACAATAAAATCCCTGTTTCCAAGAAAATCCAGGCATTTTCATCAAAAAAGCCTGGAAAGATAAATAGAATGTCCTTATAAGCCACAGGTTTTTAATAATACATAATGTCTAAGTCCAGAGTAAACAAAGAGCTAAGAAAAACTAACATCTACTAACTCAAGTTTCTCAAGACCCAGGTCGTGACCTAGAGCCTGATCACAAGGTATTTTCAAAAGAGCTGCTTTTCCTGCGCCTGCGATGAGTTTATTTTATGGAACTTATTTGGCTACAGAGCTCCACAACTGCACAGAATTTTAGAACCAGGTGAATTATGACAACTCTTTCAATTCACAACAATGAGAAGTGGGATTTGGGGGCTAATTTAAAAAGTGATGCCAACGTCCTCCATGTAGCAACCAAAACAAACCAGGCTGATTTGCTGAATCTGAAGTTAACACTTATTTTCATCTTATCATTATCCTAATATATTAGTTCCTTTCTCACCTGATTTCCCAAAAGTGATTAGTGAAGACTTTTCAAAATGTGATGAATTTTTCATCTTCAATTCTTTCTGAATGAGCTATTCAAGTATTGTTCTTTCCAGTTTCAACCCTCTAGGAGGCAGAAGTCAACAGATCTCTCTTCCCTTTGTTGCAGGAGCTATTTAAACTTTTTGCTATACCACATCCTTTCTCTGACCGTGCTGACTTCCAGGAACTAACCTGTGGTTTTGCAAACAGAGTATTTTCCATAGCGGTTGTATTAGTTATTACTGACATTCGTGTATTCTGAAGGTGTGCCCCAGGGGTTTTACAATGGGCTACTTAAAAAAAATTCAAAGAGCAACAAACAAAAACCAAGAGTCTTGCTCAACCATCTAAATGTTAATTCATTTGTTTTTTTACTTAGCATTTCGTTCACTGACACAGGCTCAGCAAATGTGAAAAGAAAGAACAAAACTGATTCCCCATGGTCCCTAAAGTGTTCTTCTCATGACTTTTATAAATAATTCAAGAATACATCATTTTTCTTCTTAAAGTTCTGTTAACAGCTCCTGAGAATTAAGCTGTCACTACTGAGTCACTTTTCTGCGCTGGGACTAGCTCTGCTCTGCCTTTCAGTCCTTTATCCAACAATCAGTGAGACCATCTTCTTTCATAGTTGGGGATTTATTTAATGTAAACTATTTTGATTTTTTAATGATTTAGAATAAATTATGTAGACTGGTAGACTGGCAAAAAAAAATCATTAAAAAGCAGGCTCTTGTCATGCTTATTAGAAGACCAGTTTTCTGGGCACTTTTAGAAAGTCAGGTTGAGGTTGTGTGTCAGGGCTCAAGTTTCACAGTCATCTCCACTTTGAAACATAATATATAAAAGCCGTGTTTTTTTTTTTTTTTTTTTTTTTTTACAAGAAATCAAGTGTGTTTTGTACTTAAGTGGGAAACATTTCAACATTTCAACTGTAGTCAAGCTCTTCACTTTGAAATAGAAGGATCCGAGGAAAGAGTGATGGCTAGTTTGCTGCTGAAAGAAAGAATCTCTGTGAGATGTTACTGCTGTCCTTTTGGCTGAAATGGTGACCAGCACTAATCCTAAAGGTCAAGCTGATAACAATACTTTTTCCAGTTGGGCGTTTTAATATCATTAAGAAAACTAAATCTATAAAATGAAAGGGCTAAGCTAAGCCCAACCTCTTCATACTGATAATTATACAATTTCAATTTTGTTACTCACACATAAGGGCTCAGAATTAGGGCAGCAGGGCAGTTCAATTGTATGATAGTATCTTAACCCTCAGATAACTTAATATGTCCTTGGCCTTTTGAAGCATTTGAGAAACAACGTAAATGCTTAGCCATAGGCGTGAACGAGGTAAGGCAGGAGGAATTCACTTTAATTCCAAGTTCTCCAGTTTTAAATTTCTAAAAAGCATACATAGATTTTGCAAATGCTGACATGCTAAAGGTGGTATTCTGGTAGGGAAGAGAAACATTTGATAAAGTGAGAACAGACGCTACATTGTTCCATCTCCCACACTTCAACTAGGAAGACCTAGGCATAAGAAGTATTTAATATTAGCTGGATGTGGTGGCGTGCACCTGTAATCCCAGCTACTCAGGAGGCTGAGGCAGGAGAATCGCTTGAACCAGGGAGGTGGAGGTTGCAGTGAGCCAAGATCGCGCCACTGCACTCCAGCCTGGGCGATGACAGAGTTAGACTCCATCTCAAAAAAAAAAAAAAAAAAATATTTAGTAGATACTAAATTACTTAATTTAGGATTATCTGGGTTCTAGTTCAGCTGTGTAACCTTGGGCAAGTCTCTTGAATGTGCTGCGCTGCACTGTTTTGATAAGATGGTCTTTAAGAGCCCTTCCAGCTCTACGATCCTATGGTTTTTATGAGCACTCTCTGTAGTAGTTTGATCTTCTTCATGCGCACGTGTGTCTGTGTGTGTAGGCACAAACCCACACAGATATACACAAACCCTATATATGTGCTATGTACTAGTTGTTATGGGCAACCAACCACAGAAGAGGAAAGCAGTGGTGGCCAAATTTTTCACAGATTTGGAGGACCTAAGAGGAGTTGAGCCCAAGTTGTATCTATTCACTGACTCAAGTGAAATGCTACCTGATCAGTTCTCTGCAGCCTTGGTTCTAGAGCATGACAAGGGGTTGGGGTGGGATGTGCATTTGGCTCCTCCACTTGATCCTTGTGTGGGTTTGGTCAGTTAAATAACTTTAGTTTCCTCAATTGTAAAATGAGGAAATGGTAAAAAGCTTAGCTTTTAGGGCTGTTGTGAGGATTTTATGACTTTATATAAAGCGAAAACACTCAGAAGCATGCCTGGCACAAACACATTCAATGTTAGCTGATATCATGAGATGAATGTGGAGTGAACCCCTTACTAATAGGGATGGCTCGATGATCTGGAAACATTGGCAAAAGCAATATTAACAGCTAATAGCCACAGTGTGGATGCTTAATAAGAAAGACGGAGGTACTATTAATAGAAGTGGTTGGTGCCAGAAGACAGCAAAAATCCAGTGTTGTTCAATATGGTCACCACTAGCCACCTACAGTATTGAGCACTTAAAATGTGCTTAGTGTGAAATGAAATGTACTGCAAGTATAAATGCACATCGGATTTTCAAAGACTTAGTATCAAAAAGGTAAAATGTCTGTGTTTCTATGTTTCCACTGGACAGTATAATTCTGAAGTGTTAAAGGAATCAACTGGGGCTGGGTGCTGTGGCTCACATCTGTAATCTCAGCACTTTGGAAGGCTAAGGCAGGTGGATCACCTGAGGTCAGGAGTTTGAGATCAGCCTGGCCAACATGGTGAAACCCTGTCTCTACTAAAAATACAAAAATTAGCCAGGCATGGTGTCAGGTGCCTGTAGTCCCAGCTACTCAAGAGGCTGAGGCAGAAGAATCACTTGAATCCAGGAGGTGGAGGCTGCAGTGAGTCGAGATCGTGCCATTGCACCTCAGCCTGGGCAACAAGAGCGAAACTTCATCTCAAAAAAAAAAAAAAAAAAAAGAGTTAACTGTTCTGTCTCTTACTGTCTCTTATTGGAGGTGAAACCACCACGTGACTCTGTCCCAGAAAATTCCATTTCCCTCCCTCTCTGTCACATGTCTGTGTCATAAGCTTCCCTCGGAAGCTCTGAGGGAAGTCACATTCAATTACTGACACCAGCACTGGGCTGTACTCTGACTTACTAATCCAAATGCTTCCACCATGGCTTTACTGTTCTCCTTTGTGGTGAGAATAGAGATTTCTGAAACAGTGCTGAGTGACAGGCTGAACTGGCTTCAAGCACAGCCTCCATGATGTGCCTGTCATGCAATATTACTCAAATGACCTAACCTTTCACAGCCTCTGTTCATCATCTAGAACAGAAGGGTAACATTAATAATTACCTATTTAGTAGGATCATCATGTGAAATATATCTCATATATCTCTCATATATCCTGTGAGATATATGAGACATATCTCATATACATATATATACACATATATGTATGTGTGTGTGTGTATATATATATATATAGAGAGAGAGAGAGAGAGAGAGAGGGAGAGGGAGAGAGAGAGAGAGGGAGAGAGAGAATTTACAGCAGTGCCTGGCACACAGTAAACACTCAATCAATGTTACAGATTATTAATCCCATTTTTGCCTGGAGCGTTTCGCAAGATGAGGTGGGTTTGGATTGTTAAATCTCTTCTGGGTTTAGGTTAAAAAAAAAAAAAAAAAAACTACCCAGGCTATTCTGCTGATGAATGATAAAATGATGGAATCACTAAAGTTAGGATTTCAGGTACTAGTAGGGCCCTATTTAAGGAACTGATGGAGTAAAGATAGCAGCTAAACTCATTTTTAGAGGCCCATTGGAAGTGAGGAGCAGGCTTCTTGAATGTGACATAATTGAAGGGGCAGGGTTTATACTGAATTGTGGTGTTTGGGATTGCTGAGAAGCGACAGATTGAACAAGGTAGGTGGAGACCTGAGTTGTTAACTCAACCTCTGTAGGCCTCATTTTCTGCCAGTGTAAAACAAGCATAACCTCAACCATCTACCTCACAGATTTCAAGCAAAATAATGTGCATGCTGATGTGCTTTGGAAACTGTCAATGACACCTGTAATCCCAGCACTTTGGGAGGCCAAGGCAGGAGGATTGCTTGAGGTTAGGAGTTTGAGACCAGCCTGGGCAACATAGCAAGACCTTGTCTCTACAGAAAATTTTAAAAATTAGCTGGGCATTGTGGTGTGTGCCTGTAGTCCTAGCTGCTTGGTAGGCTGAGGTGGGAGGATTGCTGGAGTCCAGGAGTTCCAGGTTACAGTGAGCTATGATCATGCCACTGCACTCCAGCCTGGGTAACAGAGCAAGATCTCATGTAATAATAATAATAATAATAATAATAATAATACCGGCCAAGCACTGAAACAGAGGCTGCAGTTTATTATTCTCTTTCTAAATACCTGAGTATGCAATTGAAGCAGCATGAAGCTCAAGTGCTATGGTAGTTCAGGGAAGGCAGAAATCACCATCTGCTGGACCTAAGGGAGCCTTCCTGTGGGAGGTAGGACTCGAAGTGGCCCTTAAAGAATGAGAGGAGAGAGAACTAGAGACCATTGATTTGCCCAAATCTCTGTCACGTGTCCATGTCATGAGGTAAATTACTAATCTACTTTGCACACAATCATAGTTAAAGAGGTTCCCAGAATCTTTCTGTTCACTTACATGAAGGCAAACCCAAACCCTTACTGATAGCATAGAAGATGAAGTAAAATGCAACCAGGGCTGCGGACTCTCATGGCACTTTTGTGGCTCATTTTTCTATATAGCAGGTCTATGTGGAATAATTTCACATTAATTCCTGATTGACTGCACTCTCTGTGACCAAATGTTTTGTGTTAACATGTATGTCCACAAAAGAGATACCTTTTTGACAGATTATTGGATACTTAAATAAGCACCTTAAATTTGTGAGAAATTATAACTTAGTAAAGAAAATGCAGGGAAATAAAGGAAAAAGTTCATGATACAGATAAAGAGCCACAGTCTAGTCTCCATTAATTCTCTGCACACCATCTCAGTTCTCTCTCCAGAGGTAACTAATTCATTACTACTATTATTGCCAGTTAAAAGGAAGACCAGAGAAGCACGGGGGTGGGGTTGGAGGAAAGAGGAACAAAGAGGAGGGGTACTGAGATAAAAAGCAAAGATTTATGGAGTGGGAAGAGACCTCAGAGGTAATCTAGTAAGTGATTTGCTTAAATGTTATTCAGCTTGTTAGTGACAGAGCACAGACTCAAGCTGAGATCGCCGCCAGCTTCTCACTCCAGGTCCCTTTCGACACTACCGCATAGTTTTGGGAGAGGGAGGTTAGAACAGTCAGTGGGAAGGGAAAGGCCCAAATTCCCAGTTTCAGTCTTCTTAGATTCTCAACCCCTCCCCCTCTTTGAGATGCAAAAACCTCTCTCTAACTAACACATTGAACTGGCTTCCCTTAATCTTCCCCTACCCCTTTCTACTCCAAATCACCAAAAGGAACTTCTCTATGAGCTGTCTAGGTCTTTACAAAGAAACTCCCCGGAGTTATCTTTATTTACTAGGGGAACATTGCTTGATCTCTCAGTTACGTACTTTTAGAGAGAGTTAAATAATTGCTAATGTTATCTGGTACTTTACATATGGTTCCTGGGCGGTAGTAAACACTCAGGGTTGAAAAAGAATTTACAAAGTGGAAAGGAGCTGGCATTTCTGATATCCCTCAATGCAAATATTCAACCTAGTCACTAGGCCAACAATGGATGTGTCAACACACTCTGAAAGGGGTCTCATAAAACTACAAAGTTGAGGTTCTCTCCACCATCACAGAATTTACAATCTGGTTGGGCGGATGGACAAAGCTCGATTATTCATAATGACCTCAACAAAGATATGATAATACCTCACCTCATTAGCATGTTAGCATATGCTATCAAATATGATAATTGTAAACTCAGATGAACGATTTTTATTCTTTTTCCCTATAAAAGGCTGGGGTGGGGATCCAATTCATGACATTCCTAAACAACAATGGGGACACTGTTTCCACATTGCTCATTCGGAAAGGCATTTCTGAAAGCTAGAGATAGATGCCTTTTAGAAAGTAGACCACATTTTCTGGCACAATACTTAATTTATTCTCCTTTGATGACACGCCTGGTGGAATGAAGGAAATGGGGGGTGGGCATTCCATAAAACCTGATGAAGCAGAATTATAACACAGATGGTATAACAGTTTATACAATATTAACAACTCTTTTAATGTTAAATTAGTACATATAAAGGCATCAGGGAGTAAGGTGTGTTAGTCCTTCTTATAGTTGAAGAAAAATCTAAGAAACAATTGACATGTGAGGAAATTGTCAACTTGCAGGTTATGAACGTGAACATAAAGTTACATTTTGATGATCAAATCTTCATTATTCGGTACTTTGCTCTGGGATTCCAATCTGGACTGGGGATGTGAGTAGGTGAGAAACCAAGCAAGATTCCCCTGTGTGACAGCTAGGTTTCTCAGAACACTTGAGGGGGAAGATGGTCGTTACGTGTCTTTTCAGTTGGTACAATCAGATTGTAGTTAAATAGTGAGAATGACTAGATTGTTAAATTTTCTCCTGAAACCCTCTCTCTGTGCCTTGCTTGCACTGCTGGTACCCCAAACTTTGGCAGCAAGAAGTCAGGATCTTGGCAAGGAGTCTAAGAAGTATGCATATGGCATCAGCAGGAAAGAGAAAAGCAGGAAAAGAACATTTATTGAGCATGCTGAAGCGCCAAGCATTGTGATCATTTTGTTATCTGTAGATTTCACACATGATCTCATTTAATTTCCTAATGGTCCTACAGGAAAATCAAGCTTGAAAATAAGTCAAGGACCATTTAAAATTTCTTTTAAAATTGACCATAATAGTGTCTTTCTTTATCCTGGCTCTGTGACAATGAGTGGAGGCATTTTAGGCAAGTCATTTTTGGGGCTTCAGTTTCCTCATCTGTAAAATGAAGCAATTAGGTTAGATGCCCAGTGAGGACCTTGCCAAACCTAACATATTGGTTTAAACCATCCTTTAAAAGATACTCTGCTAAGTCATTTCCATGTTTGATGCTGTTATGTACAGTATTTTGCCACAAACTTAGCATTGAAAGAACCTAAGCAGTTGACCAGGAGTCAGACAAAATGAAAGACAAGCTGGAATTTGGGATTCTTTTTTGCAAATTGTGCTAATCTGTCTAAGGCTGGATATGTAGCTGCAAATGTGGTAGTGTTAAAAGCCAGCAACATTAATTTTAGAATTAATTTGCTAAGAGCTTTAGGTCTTAAATATCATCAAGACTTTTATGTAAACTTGGTAACACTGTTACTGGAGTTTAAAAAACATGCAGTGTGCACGCAGGGATTAATCAAGTGTAGAGATTAGTTTAAGAATGGTGAGTTTGAATTGTAAATGAAATAGTTGAAATTGCAGAAAACCAAGGGACTATACGCCAAAACAAGGATAAATAGGAAACTTTGTTTATGAACCAAAATATAAAATGAATCCTCTCAACTTTTATATTTAAATTTCTGACACAAAAGTAAAAATTGACTAAATGTAGGACTCCCCCACCCAGCAGATTTTAAAGATGTTATAAACTACTATTTAAAGAAAATCCTTTTGAAACTTACCGAAGAGGGGTAATTAGTTGAGTGGGACAACAAGGACTCCAACCAACACAGCAAATAAAAATTGGTTCTTGCTTTTGTTAGGTGATTAACCAAAATGATGGGGTCTATTCAATTTCTAGTTTGTTGATTATCCTCAGATAGATTTAATTTTTAAAAATGACTGGGGTTGAGGATATCTAATAAGTAATAAAAGATAACATTCAGATAACACTGATAAATAATATGTCAGAAGAAAGATTATATTTTTGACAACTGGAAAAAACATGAAAGCACTGCAGAAAAGAACTTAATTAAAACACACAAAGGAAGAAAACAAATTTTATTTCAGATCAAATTGAAGAAAGCCCAGAGTAGTATGATTGAGTGTGAAGGCTGTTAGTAATTGCAAGGTGTGTATCTCACTCTTATATATCACTGTTCATCAAGGTCTAGTGGTTTCCATGCTTTTGTTTAAATGGTCTTTAAAGCAAAACTGCAAATGAAATAACTATGAAAGGATTTACAGATTAGTCAAGCATTACATTCTAAAAATATAATTTAACCCTAGATATTCACTAGAATTATTTGTCTTGCTGTTTCTCCAAAATCAACAAGCAGACTATATTTAAAATGGCTTTGTTTATTAGCCTTGATATCCTCCAAGGAAACACTGAACTTTGGTCTAGTTAATTAATTATAAAAAACATAAAAGTTTAACACGCTATAATACAGTATTTTTTGTAACACATACCAACATATAATGTTTGCTTCTTTAACCTTAAGTTCTTGAAAACTTAAAACACATCCTAGAATAATGTTTAGTTCAGCAAGTTTATCAATTTGATATCTAAACATTTTCACAAATATGCAATCCATACTTGATCATAACTTGCACATTTTCTTCTTGCTTTTATCTACTAGCACATAAACCATTTTAATTCTTAAAGATGCTTTAATAAGTAGCAGCTATAGAAATGGGATCACTGAAAGTTATAAAGGATCCGTTTGTCTTAGGGATGTTAATCATTTTTTAAATTTAGGGAGTAAAGTTTCAAGTAGTAAAATGCATTAGGGTTTAAAAAAGTGAGGGACGAGATGGACAGCTCACTCTTTTCTGAAAGAATAAAAATATGCGCAGAGCTTCAAGTAGGGTCATAAATTATATGATTTTAAATAATAAAACTGCATCTTTCCATCTTTGATTTTTAAATCAGTAGTCTTCCTGTTGACTTAGACATCCTTTCAAAAATTTCAAAAGTAAGCTAGATTACATTTGTTTTGAGAAAATAAAATCTCCCCTTTCATTTTAAAAGTAGATGTCCTCTGTAGGCTGTATCTGTTGAAAGATTTCCTTTTACAGTGAGTGTTAGCCCTGTTATTTAGGTTGTTGCAAGCTTTCATTGCAGTCCTTTCAGGCATCTGGATAATTCAACACATTTCACTGCGCCTTCCTCCTCAGCATAAAAAAGGCCAGACAATAGTTCTACTTCCTTCAGCAATCACAAGTCAGGAGACAGTTAAAGAGAATCTCTAAGCTTGGCAGAGTACTACCAAGCTGAGGATAAATGTTATCTTTGAGGAGAAAAAAAGAGAGAAGCTTCAAAAAATACCATTGTGCCCTCTTTGCACATAGGTAGTGGAAGATTATCATGCTTTATTTTAGTTATAGCATAGAGAATATTAAATAACTTAAAACTTCCTAACTTAAAAGCGTATTTGTCATCTAGAGTTTTTACTTCTCAATCATGACATTGTCAGTAACAGACTTATTGGTGTAAGATTATTGAATAATGAGGTAATTTTTAACACCATGATTTACTTGCTTTGGAAGACAATTTTATTATGGTGATGAGGCTTTAGAGACTGTGTTTTGAATGTAAAACTTTAACTTTTATTGTGTTCCATACCATGATATATTTTCCACTTAGAAAATTTATAATGGTGCAAAGACAGACAAACTTAATCAGAAAAGTGATTGAAAAAAGTGATCTGTGTAAAACATTTCTGGTTTATAGCTTTTTCTTTGATTATAGTATTACAGTCTGCTAGCAATTTTATGGTTTGTAATACCAGAAGTTCCACTTCTAAGGTCACATAAACAGGAAAATCAAAGTGTTTCAAACAGAGTGTAAAAATACCTTTAGCACTATTTAATCTTAATAGTGAATCACTTTAATGTCTACTGAGTCTATTCTCAAGGTGGGAGAATAAATTTGAGAAATAATTTTTCTACTGATGGCAAGTAGGTTATTCTTGCATCTTTTCAATATTTGCACACGTATTTTGATGTAAAATATTCGACGTAAAAAATACGGTTGTTAGTGAAAGGAAATTGTGTTTTAACATACTACTGAGAGAAGCAAAGACCCACACAACAAGGTAATTTTAAGGCATCACGTAATAGCAAAATTAGCTCCATGTTGTAAGTTCTAGTACCAACATATTTCAACTGAATTATGTGAGATGTAATTTAATTGTATTGTAATTTAATTACCCTTTTGATTAAAAATAAGATTAAATCATTACTAGAGATAAGAAATGTTTGTAAATAGACACTTACTCTAAAAGATCAAAGTTAGCAAAGACCAGCTTGTAAAAGTAAAGTTTACTTACAAGAACAATTTAGTAAAATGTATATTTTAAATGTATTTGTATATCAGAAAAGTTGATCCACCTCTTGGTACCATTTGGTCTTCATAAAATCCTTTGAGATTGGAATAAGTATATTTTTACTTTCTACATTTTTTAAACCAAGTTATATTAACTGTGCATGTTCAATTAGTGAAATATTCTGCTTCTTTTCAAGTGGCAAATCTTTTGAAATTGATATTTAATTCACATGGACGCTATTTAGTTGAGGATGTATTTATTTTATTTACATGATTTATGTTGGCATATGCTATTGAAAAGAAATAACGTTCAGAAATTCATTACTGAGTCTAATTTTTGTCTTTGTTCTGCTGATATAAATTTTCATAAACAAATTAAGGCCTGGTCCAAAAAATTCAAATTTCATTTTTTCAGGCTGATTTGTGTTAATATGATTGCCATTCAAAAGAAGATTGATTCATCTAAAAACTATGAAATGTTTGCAAATAAAGGAATACTTCGTTTAAAAAATAAAATTAGTAAAGACCGGTTTTGATAGACTTCTAATGAAATTACACTTCCTGCTCTAGGATCAAATGGCAAAATAGCATTTGAAGTGTTTCGTTTGGGATCCTCCACCCCTAGTCTGTTTAGTGAGTGTTCTGATCTGCTGGCTTTGTTTTAGGCCTCATGGGCATGCACATGAACACATGAACACACAACCACATAAATGTAGCAAAACACATATTTCAGTGGGACACTAAACTTCTCATCCTGAGCAAAGCCAGAGTGTAACAGACCTTAACTGCAAGTGTAGTTCAAAAATGTAGAGTAGTAAATACACATAGAACAAAAGCTCTATTCTAGTTGTGTGAGGAACATAATACTCTTAAATTACTTTCTGGTTTCCATGGGGACCTTTTTGTTCTAAGATACCAATCATTAGGTTTAACGCAGCCACTTAATATTATTTCTAAATCAAGTAACATGATTTCTCAACTGGGTAAAATGTCAATTACCAGTATTCTTAAAGGTGTTCAAATCCAAACTACTTGAGATTGCTGCTTTATATGGCATAATTAAATCTAGAGGTCAATACAGAAGAATCCCTTCATCCCTTATCAAGGCAGAGGAAAGCTCAAAGTGGGTCTATTTTGCAGGGAATATTTTGCTGGGGCATTCATCTGCTTTTCTTTGAATCCACCATAAACTCAAAATAGTGTCAAGAATTTAAAGTTTTGATGAGAATCCTTAGGCTCATGAAAGATAACAAGTTCTCCCTCCCTTTGGCCAGTTTCTATACCTTTCTTACACATTCTGATAGAACATCTGGGCTTTCATGTAGGCATGTATTCATGTATTCTATATCATATATACATATATATGTGTATATATGCACACTGGCCAGTCTGTTTGGTCATAAATGATGTAACTGGGGGATAGGAGTTGTGGCTCCTTTATTTTGCAGAATGCCTAAGTATTGTTTGTCTCACAATACTGGGAGCGAGCAGGAGCCCGGTGGGAGCCTGGAGCCTTAAGCCCTGGGCTGTGGTCTGGGGGAGGGGACGGGGTTGCAGGGTCACAAGCTCTTTGCTTTTAGCCTCAGCATGACCACAAGTTTTAAAGCATGAAGGGATCACGTGCTTTTCTTTGAGCTGTTAGTTATTCTGACTTTTTGGGGGTGTGTGTGTGAAATGCTTTGTTCTTTAGATTTTTTTTTGATTCTCTAGGTAATTTGGCTGATCATTAAATTTTTTTTCCAAAAGAAAAAGACAAAAATAAATCATTTGGTGTATCAAAATGTCCTAGTTTCTCATAACCTATATCTTGTACTTAGTTAATTTTACCTTGTGCTAGACAGGTACTGAGATGGAATAAATTATTTTTGCCAGTTGGGAACTTGATCCAGGCATTCTATATGTTGCAAACCCTTAAAAAAATTAAGAACAAGAAAATATCCTGGTAAAGCAATCTCAAAATACCTTATTCCGGGTATTGTTCTAGCTTTAAAGGGAAGGAGGGCTGGGAGGAGGGGTGGGAGATGGGGGTGGCGAATAGGAAGACTGGGAGGATGTCTTGTTTAATGAACTGCTAAAACTTTTGGAAAATTTGAAGCTAGTGAGGTCCCTCAACAAGATATTTCCATTTGAAAACCTTTACTTAAATATGTCACTCTTGGGGAGTTACTTCTACTTGTTCCCTTTAATAGGATGATTTCATCTTTTCCAACCCTCTTCTGTCTCTCCAACCAAGACACATAGAGTCCGAATGCCAAATAAAGACTTTTGAGGATAATGAGATTTATTTGGGAACATTTTCCAAAATCAGGGTAATGGGTTTTTTTCTTCTAATGTTGAAGAGGTTGAGGATATGTTTACTCATTGACCCGGGAGCTCTGGCTGCAGCTGTAGGACACAATTAATTATGCTAATAGTTTGTGAGGAGCGGATGTAACTCCCCCAACCCCCCTTTTTTCGAGGGGAGGGGAGTTTGGCAAAAGGGGAAGGAGACGCCCTGGGGTCGGATCACATGATATTATCTTCGCGCCACTTTCGCAAAAACTCTTTTTTTTACTCCAGGTTTTGCTCCAGCTCAAAGGTACTGTTGTTATCTTGCTTTAATACAATGCTTCTTAAAGTCGGGTCTAAGTTCTCTTCCCTCCCCCTCCTCTTCTTTCCACTGCTAGTCGTTACCATTAAAGGTCGAAAGTTGCATTGCAGTCGGTGCAGTCTTACAGGAGGAATCTGGTTGGGTAGTAAACTTCGGGCTGCGTAGTTTCTAGAAAGTATCACGCAGACATGCTAGGGTAGGCTGCAAGGTCTGTTGCATGAAAAAGGGGAGGAAGCCCACCTGTGCGAGTGATTCACGTTGGAGAAATGATTGTGGTTTTCGTTGCATCCACCACTGACTCCTGAGGGGCGCTGGCCGGTCAGGTTGGACTCTTTAGCGGGCCAGGGGCGGGAGAGGCCAGTCTTTTGTAATCTGTTTGCCTGAGCTACTACTGTGCACCAGTGCACCAGGTTGAGAATCACATGGCGCCCTTGTCCTCTTCTGGGCTTTGGGCTGCCACAATCACCCTGGTAACAATAGTGGAAAGGGAGGGGTCCGGCTTCATTTTGCACACCTTACCTCCTTCCTTACCAACTCTTGCCTTCCAGAGCTCTCCTCCTCCGACCTAGCGTGCTCACTGGTCTCTGATTTGTAACCTTGTCCCCCCTGCACACCTCCGCCCACCTCCCCGCCCACGCTCCCCAAATCCCATCTTAGGCCTGTGTCAGCCAGGGACACGGAGAAGGTATATAGCCTGGTTGTCTCTCATTTTGCCCGGTGTTCCAAGTCTGGTATGCTTAATTCCATTTTGATTGTGCGTCTTAAACTAAGACATCATTTTATTCTACAGAGTGCTGTCGGGCTTTGGCCTTGAAGCAGCCCGCCCTGAATTGGTTCTCATTAGCGGTGGAATGAGAGGAGAAAGCAAGATAATTGCACCGTATCTTCCGCACATTTGCGTGTGTATTCGGTGGCTGCTACCGTTAACGATACCTGCCAAGAAACCCTGATTTAGTGGGTGAGGAGGGCGCCTGGCAAGGGCGAAAGACTTCCAACAGTAGCACAAGGTGCTAGGGGTTAAAACTTTCGCATGTGCATAGAGTAAGTCTTGTGTGTATTTCTTCCCTCCTCGGGCCTTAGGAACACTTTCAATCTAGCGGCGAGGTGGTGCGCATGCGCGCGCCGAGTTGGGGACACCCCTGTCCCACGGCTCCGTGGGCCTCGTCTTCTGTCTCCAGTGGGGGGCTGAGGCGAGCGCCGCGGGAGCGAGACGGGACAAGGTGGTAGTGAGTACGCCATCCTGGCCCGGATGCCGGTGGCACCCGCACCGGCTCCGGCCACGGCCTCTGCCTGGGCCGGTGTCTCAGGCGCGCCTTTAATTAAGGACTCCAGCTTTGGGGGAAGAGAGAAGGGAGAATGCCGACTGCGTTCCGCCCGTGGGTAACTGGGGCTCGGTGGGGTTTTCGCTTTGGCGGGGTGGGGGTTCCGTTTCCTAATTCCTGTGCGGGCCGGGTGGGCGGGGGCGGGCTTTTTTCCCTGGGCTATTAAAGGCAGAGGGGCGGGCTTTTCCCAGGGATATAGCTACGGACAGAGGGCCGAGGGGACGGAGCGCTCCTCAAGTGGTGGCAGGGAGGCTCGTGGCCCCGCGTCGCTCTGGACAGGGGCGCTTTGGGGTGAGATGTGCGCTCGCGGCCCTGATCCATTTAGTGGACACTTTTTCTCACTTCTCTTCCCCCTCTGGCTCCGCGGGAGACTGCTCTCGCACCCGGTCCCGGAGCGCTCGGGCTGTGCGCTGGGACCAGGGGTGTACGTGGGGAGGGGACACCCGGAGAGGGTGGCCCGTGCGGGATCGCCGCGCTCTCCACCTGCGAGGGGCGGGCCGAAGCCGGGTCCCACGCACGGTTGCCCGAGCGGGTGGCTGGGCAAGAAGGGAGCCCTTCGTTGGGGCAGCTGTGATCCGGGAGAGTTGACTGGTTGGGTGGGAGGGGACGGAGCGGGCGGCACTTGAGAAAAGCGAAGTACCAGAGTGCGGTTGAGGGGTAGCGGGCAGCGCGCGGGAAAAGACTCCCCTTTTCTTCTCCACCGTTGACCTTTAGGTTCCTGGAAAACTTTGCTGGTGGGGGTGTGAAACGAGGGGGTGCACGTGGAGGGAAAAAAGGGACTCCCCTCCCCCTTGGCTTCTCTCCCACCAACCCGGGAATGGAGGGGGAGGGAGGCGTGGGCTTGGCGCGTTTTTGGTGCTTTGAATGGAGAACTCCGTTTCCCATGATGCTTTGTTTCTTTCTCTTTAATTTCGGCGGTGGCTGCCGCAGCACGAGGACGGGAGCGCGTGGTGTGAGCAGCTGGAGCACACCCTGGACGCGCGGGCTGCTGGCGGACTTCAACGGGAGCATTAGGTAAGGGTGTGAGAGACGCGGGAAGAGGCAAAAGGGAGCCACAAAGGCGTACAGGGAAGGACTTCTTCTTTCTTTTCCTTTTTTTTTTTTTTTTTTTTGAGAGTGACTGCCCAGCGTGCGCGAGGTATACCAGATGAACCGGTAATTAGCAAAAGGTAGTAATTAGGAGAGCACCCTGTCTGATGGCTGTGGGGCTCAGTTTGGCCAGGTTGAGTTGGCAAATGCTATGCATTTTGAGTCAAGTTTGGCGTATTTTTTTTTTTTTTAATGGAAAGGAAATCTTTACAGGTGTAGAAACCCAATATAAGGGGAAAAACGTTATTTTTCTCATTTCTATACTAAATCTATTCTTTCCTAATAGAAAATTGATTCCAGATGGATGTATAAGGTTTCTAAATCAGTTTAGTCTGTAAAGACTGTTAGACTCATTTAGTGGCATGAGGTATCGTGAAGAAAGTTCAACATTTAAAATTCCCTCACTCGTTTAACGTATTACAAATTCTGTCCCAAACGTTTTTGTTTTTCTTTTAAACAAAAGTTACCCCATCATGGAAGAGATAGGGGACCCTGTGAGCCTTTCCACATAGAGGCTCACCTCCTTGCTGTATGTTCTTAGGTAAAATAAGCACTTGGAAATGGGAGAAGGTTTTCTTATGGAAGATAATGACATGAAGAGAAGAAGAGCTAATCTGCCTACTTTGGTTTAATGGAGAAAATGGGTCCATAAATGTTTAAACAGAAGCAGAGCCCTTTGAAATAGATCAAAATGTGACATCTCTTAGCCATCTGTGCATTATGTGAAGACTGTAAGGCTGTGTTTCTTAAACCAGCTCTAAAATTTCTCTCATTTTCTATTAATGGGGTGGGGGCTGGGAATATTCATTTAATCTAATAGTAACTTTCCGTATGGAGCCAAAAAGCTCTAAATGATCTGAAGACTCGAATACTCACCCTGAGTTTTACATGCTCCTTTCTCTAGGTCCTCCTCTTATAAAATCAGGGTGGATAGAATGGGCCTGCAAATTACTGAGATACAGATAGCAAATTTTCTTAGATGGAGAGGGGGAGTCCAAAATCCTCTTACACATAAGAATTGGACTTTTTGCAGTTGCTAGTGTTATTTGTGTTCAATTCTGTGTAAATAATTGAGATTATTAATATTTCTCAGGATTTGGTTGAAACCACAAAACCTGGCTTAGACTCTGTAAGCCAAAGGAAAGCCTGTTTCAGGAATATTAACTAGTAGTTTACTTGTTTAGTTTCTAATATGTGTGTGTGTGTGTTTTGCTGTTTTAACCAGGTGAGTCTGCATGGATCTGTGAGGACGGAAAAGAAGAGCTCCTAGAAGACTTAAAATCTTGCTACAGGAATAGGCCTTGGCCATGTAAAAGTGCTTACAGTGCAGGTAGCTTTTTGAGATCTACTGCAATGCAAGCACTTCTTACATTACCATGGTGATTTAATCAATGGCTACTGAGAACTGTAGTTTGTGCATAATTAAGTAGTTGATGCTTTTGAGCTGCTTCTTATAATGTGTCTCTTGTGTTAAGGTGCATCTAGTGCAGTTAGTGAAGCAGCTTAGAATCTACTGCCCTAAATGCCCCTTCTGGCACAGGCTGCCTAATATGCAGCGTTTTAAAAGTATGCCTTGAGTAGTCATTTGAATAGGACACGTTTCAATGGTTTGTTTTTTTTGCTTTTTTATTGTTTGTTGGGAACAGATGGTGGGGACTGTGCAGTGTACAGTTGTGTACAGAGGATAAGACTGGGTCCTGGTAGTACCAAAGTGCTCATAGTGCAGGTAGTTTTGGCATGACTCTACTGTAGTGTGGGCACTTCCAGTACTCTTGGATAACAAATCTCTTGTTGATGGAGAGAATATTCAAAGACATTGCTACTTACAATTAGTTTTGCAGGTTTGCATTTCAGCGTATATATGTATATGTGGCTGTGCAAATCCATGCAAAACTGATTGTGATAATGTGTGCTTCCTACATCTGTGTGAACACACCTTCACGCGCATCTCCAGCACTCATGCCCATTCATCCCTGGGTGGGGATTTGTTGCATTACTTGTGTTCTATATAAAGTATTGCACTTGTCCCGGCCTGTGGAAGAAAGGAGGATTTTAATCGTCTTCTTATTTTAACTTTTAAAAGCTGTAAGTTCTGATATTTAGTCACTCTAATATGATCTGTTTTGCTGTTGTCGGGTGGATCACGACGCAATTTTGATTAGTATCATAAGAGAAAAATTGCACGGTATCCATCTGTAAACCGCAGGACCTTTGTTGGCGACATTTCCGATCAGCGCTACAGTAAGATAGATGATAAAAAATCCTTAGTTGCTGCTATTAAAAAAAATTGGACATATATTTGGATTTCTAAAAACTGATAATTAATTGATAAAGTATGTGTTTTGGAACTTTGGTGAATGATCAGATTGTTACTGAATGTGAATGAACCTCAAAATAAATGAAATTTACAGATCTGAAAAAAATGACTCTTTTTTAAAAAAAAATAATTAGCAATGCTAGAGGAGTTTGTAAAATATCTCTCGGGAGGATCCTAAAGGAAAACTTGGACGTAGCTGCTTTTCAAGTTTGCATCTACATAAAGCACTAAGATGCCTAATTTTAGGAATTTTATTACCGTGACAATATTTGGATGACATGTACTAATTTTGTTTTAGTACATGTGCTCATTCTTAGGAAGGGAATGAAGAGTTGTAAACCAATGGGACAACTACCTTTAAGGAACTAGGCGCATTTCGAGATCTGACAGGAGAGAAGAATGAACTTGTCAATCAAACTGTTTTGGGGTTCTCGGAGAAGAGGATTTGGTGGCAGGGCTACTGAGAGGGATAATGGCTGCTTTGCTTTGGAGTCTAGCAGATGGAAACCTGGATGTGAGCCTACTGTTAACATTTAGGGTTCAGGGGGCTCTGTAGGGTGACTAACCTAAAGCAGAAATTTCTCATGTCCAGCTAATTAGTGGTTTTAGACTGATCACCTAAGAAAGGTGATTTGGATCCTCTAGTGGTTCTTGAAACTTTAGCACTTACTAAGACACAGCCAGCCAACCCCATCTCCAGAGATTGATTCAGCAGGTCTGGATGGGGCCTAAGGAATTGCATTTCTTTTTTGTTTTTGAGACGGAATCTCACTCTGTTGCCCAGGCTGGAGTGCAGTGGCGGGATCTCAGTTCACTGCAAGCTCCTCCTCCCGGGTTCCCGCCATTCTCCTGCCTCAGCCTCCTGAGTAGCTGGGACTACAGGCGCCTGCCACCTCGCCCGGCTAGTTTTTTGTATTTTTTGGTAGAGACGGGGTTTCACCATGTTAGCCAGGATGGTCTCGATCTCCTGACCTCGTGATCCGCCTGTCTCGGCCTCCCAAAGTGCTGGGACTACAGGCTTGAGGCACCGCTCCCGGCCTAGGAATTGCATTTCTTTATTTTTTTCTTTTTGAGATGGAATTTTGCTGTTGTCGCCCAAGCTGTAGTGCAATGACCCCATCTCTCATTCACTGCAACCTCTGCCTCCTGGGTTCAAGTGATTCTGCCTCAGCTTCCTGAGTAGCTGGGATTACAGGCATGTGCCACCATGCTTGGCTAATTTTGTATTTTTAGTAGGGATGGAGTTTTACCATGTTGGTCAGGCCGGTCTCGAACTTCTGACCTCAAGTGATCCACCCATCTTGGCCTCCCAAAGTGCTGGGATTACAGGTGAGGAATTGCATTTCTAACCTTTTCCAAGGAGCTGGTGCTGTTGGTCAAGACACCATATTTGCAGAACCACTGCTGGAAAACAGCTAACGACCTCAGCTTCTAGGACAAACAAAGTTAACAAAGGAAGTTGTTTATTTTAAACTTCATAAAATTAAAATTACTCGAAGCAGGGACTGGCTTGCTTTCCAGTTCTATGTTTCATATTTTAATGTTAATCTTTAACATCATGTCTTTGGCAAATGAAGAAACAAGGCTTGTGGTAGTTTTACTGTCTGCCAACATGAACATTTAGTTCTCATCAAAAAGGTGCTGCCAAACTAAAAGATGGTATCAGTATGTGTCATTCTTATTTCCTGGTGCCATGGAATTTTCTAATTTTGAAACCCTTTTGATTTTTCCTCATAACATCAGTCCATTTTAATCAGTAAGAGGAACTCTCTCCGAATTGCATTTTAGTCTTGAGCTAGTTGCCTAAGGCTTGAATTTCCTCATTAGGGGAAATACAGTGATAACATTGGTCTACTTCAAGGATATGTGGGTTAAGTAAGTTCTCTTTGGTGGTGGCAGCTGGGGGGATGGATTTTAATTGTTAGTAATGAAGTGAAATCTTAATGAAAAGAGACTTAGGGTAGTAAATTCTGTCGTCCAGTATTAAGTATGTGTGTGTAATTTTTTAAAAGTGACTAATGCTTGAGGCAATTATACAAACATAAAGAACTACAGGTATTTCCTGTGCTGTCTAATGCTGACTACGTTGTTGGTGCCTAATCATAGTTAAGTTTGATGTGGCAGCAAAGAAAAGGGTCTCCCGCCCTTTAATAAAGTAGCTCAGTAAAAGAGGGGATTAAAGCTTATTTGTTGTAATCCTTAACACCACCAAACCTCCACTTTAATAATACAAGTTTATTGTCCTAGTGGTTCACTGGTGCTTTACCTAACGTGGCTAGTATGCAGACAGTTATTGCAGTTTCCACTTTTAATAGGCATGTGTGGAGGGGCTATGTTCCTTAGGGCAGGCCACTCTGCCCGCTAGAGTCGATTCCCTCATCTAAAGTTAGGGCTGACCTTGATGATCCGAGGACCCTTTCTAGCTTCAAAAATTCTGATCCTATACTTGCTCAAGTTAGACTTATCCAACAATTCTTCAAATGTTTTGCATTGAAGTCATTTGTCTACAATACTTGGGAATGGGTTAAGTCATTAGTTATGGGCAAAATTAGTAATATCTACACACAGCATATATAGCTTACTCATTTTTAAATAATTATGATAAGTTCAGTAGAAGTACTGCTGGGTATAATTTCTATCTTTGATTCAGACGGTAGCTTAATATCCCATGGCTTTCCAAGGTCATCAGTATGGGCATTCATTCCCCTAGACAGAAGAGTCAATGTGGCACATGTATGAATGAGCGTAACATATGTTGACTTGGAATTTGCTTTTTTGGCAATTGTCAGTCATACTAGTTTTGAAACAAGGGACATATAGCAAAAAGGGGGAAGTTATGGTATAAAACTGTAGCTGAAAGAATCCCGACTTACAGATCAGAGTCCAGCTTTATTCTTTAGTAGGTGAGGAAACTGAGACCCAGGAAGAAATGACTTGCTCAAGGTTTGAGTAAATAAACAAATTAGGGACCAATATGATCAATGCCTGCTAGAAGTTTGGAGGCCTGGAGGAAGGCAAGTAACCCAGGCCAGGGATGGAGTGTGGCTGGGTCAGGAAGTACTTCCCAGAGGCAGTGTCAGGGTGCAGTGCCTGAGGGGTGTTAAGACAGGCAAAGAAGGCCTACGAAGGGTTTTTTAGGCAGAGCCCTTTTGCAAAAAGCAAGGGAAGGAAGACATCAGATGGGAGCTCTTCCAAAGAACAGCATTTAGTTCGGAATGTCTGGTGCATGTGAGAGGACAGGCGGCCCAGGGCCAGATCACAGAACCTTGTCCCGAATGGAGAGGGTAGTCACTTAACAATTTCAAGCAGTGAACCCCAAATTTACCATTTTAATAAGATCTTTCTGACGACAATGTAGAGTCTGACTGGGAGAGCACTGCCCTGGAAGCCAGTGAGGAGGCTATTTTACAGATGGGAGATGAGGATTTGCATTAGGACAGAGGCAGAGGGAGAAAGACAAGAGATAGATTTCTCCTACAAATACATGGGCACATTTAATACAATGCCAATCAACATCTCAAAGGGATGGTTTCCAAACCACCGTAATTCTAAAGTTCATATGTAAAAATAAACAGGGAAGAATAGTCAAGAAAATACTGGGAGGTGGAGCACGGCTGCTCACGCCTGTAATCTTAGTCCTTTGGGAAGGCAAGGCTAGAGGATTGTTTGAGCTCAGAAGACCAGACTGGACAATATAGGAAGACCCTGTCTCTAAAAAAAATTGTTTTTAATGAAAAAGAAAATACTGAGAAAAAAATCACAAAGAGGAACATGTATTAACGTTTATTAAAACTTATTATAAAGCAGCATTTAAAAAGTGACGCTAATGCAAAAAAAGTCTATTGTTGAGATTTCTGTTTTGATTGAAGTATATGTAAGTATTTAGATTATCATTAAGGAGCTATTCAAAACTGGTAAAAAAAAAAAAAAGATGGATTAGTCGATAAAATTTGCTGGAATATTTGGTTAGCTATCTTTGAAAACAAAAAAAACCAAACAGCTAGAGCTCTCCCACATCCCACACATCAAAATAATTCCAGATGGATAGAGGGTTGAAATAAACAATGAAACTGCACACTGCACGTTACATTATTCTCTCTACTTTTCCTTTTTATAATTTTTATAACATTTAAAAAAAGGATTAGACTATGAAAAATTAAGAAGAAAATAAGGTGAATATATGACCATGAGACTGGGAAAAGTGGTTTCAAACATAACATAGGTGACAGAAACCCCTGACAAAAATATTAATTTGAACAATAAAACTTCACATCAAAAACTATCTTAAAAAGCAAAAGGCAAACTAAAAAATCATGGTGTCTAATGTAGGACACAGAATGGTAAATATCCTTTATTCATTCATCCATTTGGGAGATGTTTATTGAGCATCTGTTATGTACCAGGCACCCTCTTTTTTTCTTTTTTTTTTTTTCTTTGAGTCTCACTCTGTCACCCAGGCTGGAATGCATTGGTGCGATCTTGGCTCCCTGCAACTTCTGCCTCTAGGGTGTTCAAGCGATTTTCTTGCCTCAGTCTCCTGAGTAGCTGGGACTACAGGTGCATGCCATCACATCCAGCTAAGTTTTGTATTTTTAGTAGAGATGGGCTTCGTCATGTTGGCGAGGCTGGTCTCGAACTCCTGACCTCAGGTGATCTGCCCACCTTGGCCTCCTAAAGTGCTGGGATTACAGGCGTCAGCCACTGCACCCGGCCTCAGGCACTCTCTTAATGCTAGAGAATCAGTATGAACGAAGTCCCTGATCTCACAGATCTTATATTCTAATGAGAGAAAACAGATAATAAACAAAATGAATATTTGGCATGTCAGATGATAAGTGCTATGCAGAAAAATTAGGCAAGTGTATTTGTTTTCTAGGACTGCCATAACAAAGTACCAGAAACTGGGTGCCTTTGAACAACAGAAATGTATTCTCTCACAGTTCCGGAGATGAGAAGTCTGAAATCAAGATATCAGTAGGGCCATATTCCCTCTGAAAGCTCTAGAGGATGATCCTTCCTTGCCTCTTCCCCCTTCTGGTGGTTACTGGCAATCGTTGGCATTCTCTGGCTTGTAGACCCATCACTCCAGTGTCTGCCTCTGTTGTCACATAGCAGTCTCCCTGTGTGTCTGTTTGTGTCATTGAATTTAGGGCCTACCCTTACTCAGTGTTACCTCATCTTAACTGGATCCGAACTGCAAAGATCCTATTTCCAAATAAGTTCACATTTAAGATTACTGGGGGTTAAGATTTGGACATATCTTTGAAAGGCCACAACTCAACCCAGTTTCACAAGGTAGGGAAATACTGCTGGGGTTGGTTGTTGTGTAAAAGTTTGATGATCAGGGAAGTTCTCGCGAATGAGGTGACATTTGAATAGATGGGAGAAATTAATGAAGAAATGAGATTTGTGAATATCGAACAGTAATTCTTCTTAATCTATAATAATAATAGCAGCTCACATTCACTGAGCACTTTCTATGTGCTCAGTGAACATACTTTCTATGTTTCAGCCACTATAATAATAAATGCTTTACAAATATTGTCTCATTATTTTCACAATCCATTCACAATCCAAAAAGATAGTACTATTCTGTAAGATTAATCTATTATTATTTCCACTTCAAAGATGAAGGAACTGAAGCTCAGGAAGGCTGAGTAATTTGTCCAACTTTGCACATCTAGCAAGCCAAAAACCAAGTCCACATCCTTCTGTCTCTAGAGCCTAGGCCAATAGAAAAATGGAGATAAAAGAAAAAATTTCTTAGGGATACAGTTTCAAAAGTTCATGCTCAGTAATTATCAATTCAAATTAAAACAACAGAGAGTTATTTTTAATTTATCAACTTTACCATGGTCAAAATGATTGAGGTCTCATGCTTGTAATCCCAGCAAATTGGGCGGCTAAGGTGGGAGGATCACTTGAAACTAGGAGTTCAATACCAGCCTGGGCAAAATGGTGAGACCCCTGTCTCTACAAAACATACAAGAATTAGCCAGGCATAGTTGTGTGCACCTGTAGTCCCTCCCATCTACTCAGGAGACTGAAGGGGGAGGCTCACTTGAGCGCAGGAGTTTGAGGTTATAGTGAGCTGTGATCACACCACTGCACTCCAGCCTGGGTGACCAAGTGATACCTTGTCTCGATATAATCTTGCTGATAGTTCATTTAATTAGAACGTGGTAGCATCTGGAATAACTTAACCCTCAAAGACCACACACTTTATCCTTACTCCTTTCTAGAATGAATCCCAAATTTCTGGCAAGCACAGATGAAATAATGGAGGAGAAACAGCAAGGTGGTGGTGATAGGTAAAGGGTTGTGGGAAGTGATGCGGGATAGTGGAGGTGATGGAGAGAGATGATAGATTCACATTGTACATGCAGGTACAAGCGGTCTTGGCTTTGAAGCTTTGGCAGTGAGAAGAGCAGAGAGTGCCCAGGACAGAATTTCATTTAAAGAGCTAATGAATAGTTATTCAGCCAAGCTGAGGGCAGAAGAAAAAGCAGAAGAGAGAGGTGTCATAGGGCTCAATATTTGTTGAGTATCCCAATTTCATGTCATTTTCACTTAGGAATTTTTTTTTTTTTGCATTGGAGGATACTTGGATATTTCTATACCTAAACAGTTTTATATCGCTTATCTTCTATAGGAAAATATGAGGAAAATCTCTCCATGAGTTATGGTCACCATACTCAATGGTCAATATTTTTTAACAAGACAAAGGAAAGTAAGCTAATGTTGGGAACCATAAAATTATTTCTGTTCATAGTGAAGGAGGAGCTCTTCCATATTATTCCAGTAATGCCTCTTGTTTGCCAAAAATTTGTCCAGCCCTAGTTACTTTGATTATGTGCCAGGGCCTTTCTAATGTTTTAGGAGAACCAGGTTGCCAAACTGCATCTGTTTTACAGTGACTCCTGTTCCTTTGTTACTTTAAGTGATTTATGTAGAATTGTGCTTAAAGGGACAATCCTATTTAAACACTGTATTGTATATTTTAGAGGTCTACGATGGTTTCTCAACTGACTTGTCAGAAGCAATTATAATTACTATCTATCATATTGGCTTTTAAAGTATATAAAATTTGACTTTAGTACAGTCATTTGACAAAACCTTAAGCATCTCTAATTTGCTTAAATTGCTTTGGCCACCAAAGCAGGGATCTATTTCTATGAGCTGCTCGAAAGCATTGACTTGGGAAATAGCTGTTACAGCCATTGCTTCTAATTTATTTCAAGCATACCTCATGGTTTTCTGTATTGAATAATTTGAAAAAAACTATGGTTCAGTTTAATCCTAAGGATGTTATTTTAATTTTGACAGAGCTCTTAAATTTTCGGGTTAGGACTGACAGTATTGAGTATAGATGGAAATGAGTCTACCTGTTTTAGGGTGAAAACATATTTTCAACAATGTTTCAGAGACAAAATCTTAGGTATGTTTAGGGGCTGATTTATGTTACACCATGGTTGATTTGGACAAAATTCAAGTTAGAGATTTATAATCTTTCATATGAATAATTGGAAGCAGTACTTGAATAAATAGTAATTCTTTCTTGATCATGAAAAATATCTTAAACAGAAACCAAGAATATTGCTTTTGCTTCATTAAATTGAGCAGCTTTCACTTCCTTTCTCCCTGGCCGAACAGTGTGATCCTCCTCACATTTCAGACCTTAGCTGAAGCATGGCTTAAACTTTTACTTGTAGGTACATTATTAACAATAAAAACTTTAAAAAGAGTTTGGCTACCTCAGTACTCTCTCTCTCTCTCACTCACTCTGTGTGTGTGTGTGTGTGTGTGCAGCATTGTGCTTTTAAAATGTAGTCAGATGAGGTTCTACCAAGTGACCTTAGGGACTGGTCTGTCATAATGATAATCTCTATCTTTGCTTTTAGTATAGATTATTTAGAATACTGAATGTCAATCACAAATGATCACATTATTCTTGACAAAATCAGCATCATTCTTTCTATTAATTTGCACTTGCGCGTGCGTGTGTGTGCATGTGCGTGTCTTGTGATAGGATAACCAGTCAATAGGGGTTTTAGTTCTGCTGAATTGCCTTTTTAATCATCACCCCAGGCAACCACTGGTCTAAGCAGGAAAATAGTGGCAAAAGAATCCATAGCCTTGAGTTCTGGTCTGAGCTTGCTAGCAAAGTTGTTACGTGACCTTGAATGTAAAAATTAAACTCTGCTAGTTCCTAACCTGTAAGTGGAGAGAACCACAGCATCCATTCCCTATCAAAGGTCTGTATCCTTATTCCACCCTAAGGAGAAATCAAGGTGCCATTTCCTTGGGTAGTACAAAGATCCAGCAGTGGATATCTCCCATAACGATTTTGCTGAAGGTTGAGTCAGTGATAGGGAAATCTAGCTGATACCAATTTGGAAAATTGCAGGACATTAATCTGCTGCTTTGTTAGCTGATTATTTTAAGGGAAGGCTAAGCTAGATTTGATGATGGGCAGGCCATATAAATTGAAGGCAACTAGGTTCAATTCTAAAGTGTGTGTAGTTTTTTGCTAATTTTGAAATGACTTGATTTGTCCTTTAAATTACCAACTTATTGAACTGATTAAGTAGGTAAATAGCTACCAAACCAGATTGTGTGACCTTAAGCAAATTTCAGGCTGGAGAACACCAACTGCTCCAGCTAGAAGGGGAAATGTATTCACATTTACAGACTGTTTACTGTGTGTTGGATGTTTGCACATGTCAGCTCACTGGAGCATCACAAGGATTCTGGGAGGTAGGAGGTATGCCCATTGAAGCTCACAACAGTCACCTATTATAATTTTTAAAAAATTTACTGTAATTTGGCCAAGGTCACAAATCTAGTTTAAAAAATTTGGCTTAAATGACACTTCTTTAGAAAAACTCTGTCTGATCACCCTGTGGAAAATAGTGCCCCTCAACACATACATACCATTTCTATTATAGTGTTTACTGTGTCACTTATTCCAACTTATAATTACTTGTTTAGTTGTCTTTTGCCTGTTTTTCCAACTAGAATGTAAGCTTCATAAGGGCAGGTACTACCCCAATATCAGTCTTGTTCACCTCTGTGTTCCTAGTGTCTAAGTGACTGGCACATAATAGACACTCCATAAATATTCCCCCCGCCTTTTTTTAATTTTTTTTTTTTTTTTTTTTTTTTTGTGACAGAGTCTCACTCCATCACACAAGCTGGAGTGCAGTGACATGATCTCAACTCACTGCATCCTCCGCTTTTGTAATCTTGGTAAAGACAGGGCTTCACCACGTTGGCCAGGCTGGTCTTGAACTCCTGAGCTCAAGCGATCCACCTGCCTCGGCCTCCCAAAGTGCTGGGATTATAGGCGTGAGCCACTGCTTCAGGCCCATAAATATTCCTTTAGTGAATGAATGAATGAATGAATAAGAAAGTTTGGGCAGGGCACGGTGGCTCATGCGTGTAATCCTAGCATTTTGGGAGGCTGAGGCAGGAGGATCACTTTAGCTCAGGAGTTGGAGATCAGCCTGGGCAACATAGGGAGATCTCATCTCTACAAAAAATTTAAAAAATGAAGGGGGAGGATTGCTTGAGCCTGGGAGGTTGAGGGTGCAATGAGCCATGATCACACCACTGCATTCTCGCCTGGGCGACAGAGTGATACCCTGCCACACACAGAGAAAAAGAAAGTTTGCCTGACACAAAACACTTTTTTCTTCTGACTAAACAACATTGACTCACATGTTGATAGAAGGAAAAGCTGAAACTCAGAGATGTTAAATGACTTGCCCAGGAGGCCTGATGTAGTTCAGACCACAAAGGCTTGTGGACCTGTATTTATGGAGATTCACGGTGGGCCCAAGTTTCTTGTACCTTGGTTTACTGTAGAACCATTACATAAACAGCACGAAGGATCTGGGATCAAGGATACAAATGAAGGAGTGGATTCAGTCTCCAGTGACTTACTAGCTCCCTGCAAAGATCTGGTGGATGAGGCAGTCCTCCAGTGGTGAGAAACCTGCCAAGTAGGAAGATCCTTGACTTACTACCTTCTGAAACATTACACTGGGAGCAGCCACATCCTTCTACAGTGGGCTACTCATCACAGCAGACAATTCTTTGTTGCACTAGGGTCCCATGCTGAGAGTTTCTATTTTTCATCTGGCTTTCCATATGACACAATTGATAAGTGGCAGAGCAAATTCAGCTCTCCTGGCTAAAAGCCAGGCTCATTTCACAATGCATACTGATACAGTTTGCTATTACTGCCCAGCATAGTAGGATATGATGTGATAATTATCTGGGAAATGCCCATGTAGGAGAAGGAGAGGGTCAAGTTTTGGGGCTACAAGGATAGAGTCAGAATCCTGAGGTTATGGTCCAGAAATGGCCTACAGTGGGGGAAAGTGTGTGACCTTAGTCAATTTACTTAATCTTTCTGTGACTCAGTCTCCTTGTCTGTAAAATAAGAGTAAGAAGTGTGTCAAGGCTGGGTGTGTTGGGTCACGCCTGTAATCCCAGCCCTTTGGGAAGCTGAGACAGGAGGATCACTTGAGAGCAGGAGTTCAAGACCAGCCTAGGCAACATGGTGAAATCCCGTCTCTACAAAAATTACAAAAATTAGCTAGGTGTGGTGACACGCGCTTGTGGTCCCAGCTACTCAGGAGGCTGAAGTAGGAAAATTGCTTGAGCCCAGGAGGTTGAGGCTGCAGCAAGCTGTGATAGCACCACTGTACTCCAGCCTGGGCAACAGAGTGAGACACTGTCCTCCCGGCCCCCCAAAGAAGTGTTTTATGAGGACTAAATGAAGTAATATCTGTAAAGCACTTAAAATAGTGTCTGACACATAGTAAGTGCCATATTAGTGCTAGCTAAATAAAATATGTACAAATAAAAATAAAGGTGCAGAGGAAGAGTTTTATATAGGGCAGCTTGAGCCATCTCAATGACTTCATCGTTTTAGGTCCCAAATTGGGATTTTTTTTTTTTCCCCTCAGTAGCAGTGTATCTCTGATTTTATCATTTTCTCCATAGGTTTTCAAAATTGACTTTATAGAAACATACTTTATAGCCAGCTTTATTAAAACAAGTGATTTCTCCTGACTCTCACACAAGAAAGGTTCAAAGAAGCTAGGAGAGCCCAGGGGTTAAATACCAGAACATCCTGAGAGAGAACAGAGGAAAGTGGGAATGATATATTTCAACAGGTGTTTGATGATGGAAACTCATTAAACTATATGAATGTGTGAAAATAATACCCTGCACTTGTATGGTACTTTTCACTTTTCCCCACAAAGTCCTTTCATGTCTAGTATTTTATACATTCTCATAATATCTGTATGTGGTAGGGAGAGCAGGTATTCTGATTTGACATATATATATAGAATACAGAGATAATAAATAAATAAATATAATTATCTAAATAAAATATAAAATTACAATATAATTATCTATAATATTATAACATATTTATATATTATTTCATTTATATAATGTGTAAAATATATTTATATAAATATTTTATGTTATCATATAATAATATTATTTTACATTCTAATAATAGAATTATAGTATATACTATAAATATAAATATTTACATTTATGAAAAATAATATATAGATATAATATATATTATTTTATATATAAATATTTTATAGGAATATATATTATATAATATATATAATATTCTATAGGAATATCTCTAAACTTGATCAAGTTGTCATGGAAATGAAATGAAATGAAGCTTGTAAAATAGGATCCCAGTAAATCAGAAAATCAAGTATGATGTGGGGAAGAAAATGAATTTGTGTTTGACTTGCAGTGCCTATGGGATATCCAAGTAGAGATAGCTAGTATGGCAACAGAGCCCTGGACGTACTAATATTTAAAGGATAATTAAAGAAAGAGGGTCCAACAAAGAAGACTGTAAATGAGTGACCACAAAGATAGGAAAAGGACAAGGAGAGTGATGTCACGGAAATCACTGCTGAACTTCTTAGCACCACAGCCTCACAGTAAGTTGACTTCAATTCTGTCAATTTCAACATCTGTCTTACCATTTCCCAACTCACTTGTCCCTTTCTGGATACCAATAGCCCCCTTTTCTCTGCTCCTGCACTTGAGTGGCTGCACGCTGCCAGAGAACATGACACAACCAAGTGGGAACTGATGTCACCATGGTCTCAGAGGAACCCAAAATGCCGCTCTTTTACTGTCCACATCCTAATTTTCCCAAGTTTCTAATAACAGTGGTTTGGGAGAGCAGCTGAATTTTCCTGTAACCTCTAAGAAGGGCACGTAAGTGATCTGAGAGTGGAAGCTGGCAGATCTGAAGAAGTCTGCCCCTCATGATTGTATGCATTTAGGGCATGGCTGTAAGGCTGGAAATAAGATGAGCATCTTTTTATCTCAGTGCAGCACTGTTGAGGAGTAACGCTGGCTAAGCCCTGATGGAATAATACACTCAGAGTCAGAGGCTGATTTACTTTGAAGCTAATGAAGTTTCAGCTTCAGGGTCCTTCATTTGCACAAATGAATTACAAGGCTTTCTACTTAAATTTGTATTCCTACTTGTGTATTATTTTTCTTTAAAAGGTTCTCTAAGTTGCATAAATCGAGCCCCATCAAACCTGGATCAACCTCTGATCTAAGTGTTACCAGCTCGAATAGCTGCTTCCCACTGCGGCCATGGGGCGGTGTAAGCCTGCTGGAACTGAGATACCACTCTGAGAGGAAGGAGGATGACAGAAAAATCCTGAACTCACTATGTTTGTTTATTTATTTAAGTGAAATTTCATTTTTAAATAGGTAACATATGTGGATGGTAGATCATCTACAGTTCAATAGATACCAAAGAGCATACAGTGAAAATCAAGTCTACATCTTACTACTCTATCCCTTCCCAGGATACATCTGCTTGTTACCTCTTGTATATCCTTTCAGAGATATAATACATATATGATAATATATAATATATAAATGCGTATATATCCATTTATATTAATAAATATAATAGATCTATATATTAATTAACACAATTAGTATATTTACATATAATATGCATTATATATAATATTACGTATATTATAATTATATATTAATATATAATAATGCATTTATACTATGTATGCATTTATAATATATAATATATAAGTACATATATTACAAATACATACATATTATGCGTGCATTTATATATTAATATATAAATTAATTAAAATACATATAATATAAAATTAAAATATAATATCTTAATATCCATTAATATATAAATGCATATATATGCAAACATGTAGGTCCTTTGTTTTGCTTCTTCTTTTTTACACAAATTATAACGTGCTATACCCCATGTTCACCTTGTGGGTGTTTTTTTTCATTTACAAGGTGTTTTGGAGCTCATTCTGTATCAGTCCAAAAAGGGCTACCTCATTCTTTTTAAACAGTTATAGTGTGTCCCATTGTGAAGATGGACCATAATTTATTACATCAACCCCCATGATAGACATTTAGATTTTTTCACTCTATTGCTATCATTAGCACTAACTAATGATTAGTGTTAACTCATTAGCACTAACTAACTAATATTGACTTAATTGAAATCTGATTATGGCTTCAGATAGAGGCTAAACTCTTATTGAAATAATAAAGTCCCATTTTGTGCACAACTGAACACAAATTGTACTTTAAAATTGTAATTTCTGTAATACCTACCTTAAAGTATTGTAAGGATTAGATTAGGTAGTATTTATAACAAATTTAGTACATAGAATGTGCTCAACAAGTGTCACTTCTTGTCCTTTTCCTTAGAGCTCACAGAATGAGATGTTTCTGTTCCTATCTGAAGCAAATCCCTCTATCTGTGTCCCATGTCTCTATCCCTCCCATGCCCTCATTAACTTTCGTCTGTCAGCTGGGTCTTCTATTTCCCTTTTGTAAAAACAAACATAAATAATTTTTGATTGATACATAATAATTGTACATATTTAAGGGGTCTATGTGATATTTTGACATATGCATACAATGTGTAATGATCAAATGAGGGTATTTAGGATATCCATGACCTCAAACATTTATCGTTTATTTGTGTTGGGAACATTCCAAATCTTGCTTTCTACTGATTCCTTCTAGCTATAAATATGACCTTACCTTCCCCATCCTAAATAAAACTACCCTTTGCATTTCTCAGAACTGGATTCTGCTATGAGTAACAGAAAAACCTGATTTAACAGTGGCTTAAACAAAATAGAAGTGTATTTCTCATGCAGAAGTCCTGAAGTGGGCAATCCCAGGCTTATGCGGCAGTTGTACAGTTATCAGGGACTCAGGCTTCTTCCAGCTTTTTGCTCTGCTGTCTCCAGAGTGTGCCCCCCTCAACCAGGCTCCAAGATGAAGTGCGAACCATTGTATCTATTTTTCATGCAGCAAAATGTTATGACACAACATTTTTGCTTACACCCCATTGGCCACACAGCGCTGCAAAAGAAAGGAAATGCAGTCCACTGTAACCCAGATGATCACAAGTCAGCTTAAAAAAATTGGTCTTCTACAAAGGAGAGAATGAGTATTGGGTTAGGCAACTACCAATTTCTGTTATGCCTTCCCTTAATCTTTTTTTTTTTTTTTTTTTTTGAGAAGGGGTCTCACTCTGTCACCTAGACAGAGTACAGTGGCATGATCAGAGGTCACTGCAGTCTTAACCTCCTGGGCTCAAGCAATCCTCCCACTTTAGCCTTCCAGAGTAGCTGGGACCATAGGTGTGCACCACCATGCCTGGCTAACATTTGAAAAAATGTTTTGTAGAGATAGGGTCTCACTATGTTGCCCAGGCTGGTCTCAAACTCCTGGCCTCAAGCAGTCCTTCCACCTTGGTCTCCCAAAATGCTGAGATTATGGGCATGAGCCACCATTCCCAGCCTTTCCCTTAACTCTTCTCCCTTTTCTTTCATTTCCTTCATAGCCAAACTTCTCAGAAGTGTAGTCTACACTCACCTTCTTCATTTCCTCCCCTTTTGTTTATTTTTTATCCCATTGGAAACCAGGCTTTCTCCTAAACTTGCTTTCTCAAGGTCACCATTTGTTTATAAGTCAATTAATTAATAGCTTATTCAATATACCTTTACTGAATGCATAGTATGCATCAGGCATTGGGATAAATATTGATGATGTAGAGATAAATAAATTGCAGCTGTTCTTGCCCTACAGAAGCTCATGATTTTTTTTGAGGGAAACAGAAAATAAAATGATTGTTTAAAATATAGAGTAGTAAGTGACATGACAGGGAAGGCATAAGAGCATCTGAAAGCACAGGAGTAGGTGGTAATGTGGAATTGAAGAAAATTTTAGAAAATGATGCTTGAAGGCCCAGGGCAGTGGCTCACGCCTGTAATCCCGGCACTTTGGGAGGCCAAGGCGGATGAATTGCTTGAGGCCAGGAGTTCGAGATCAGCCTGGCCAACATGGGGAAACCCTATCTCTACTAAAAATACAAAATTAGCCAGGAGTGGGGGTGCATGCCTATAATCCCAGCTACTCGGGAGGCCGAGGCAGGAGAATTGCTTGAATCAGGGAGGCAGAGGCTGCAGTGACCCGAGATCAAGCCACTGCCTTCCAGCCTGGGCCACAGAGTGAGACACTGTCCCCCCGCAAAAAAAAGAAGAAGAAAGAGAGAGAGAGAGAAAGGAAGGAAGGAAGGAAGGAAGGAAGGAAGGAAGGAAGGAAGGAAGGAAAAATGATGCTTGAGCTTCTTTCTAAAGATAAGCAATAGTAAGCCAAGTAGATAAGGAAATAAAGGACTCCTTGGAAGGGAGAGTATATTCTGGGAATTGCAGGTAGACTGAAATATTTAGGTTAGCGCAATAGTAATCATAGTTTTTGCCATTGATTTTAATGGCCAAACTGCAATTCCTTTTGCACCAACCTAATAACTAGAGTCAGGATATTTGTAGGAGTCAGGGTGAAGAGGAGTTAGGCAAGGGAGAGATTATAAAGGCCTTGACATATGTAATGCCTGCAAGTTCAGCAGGCTTTGTGCACCTGTCCATGGAGTTTTAACTTTATTGGAAGTATAAGGAGTAACATGGAAAGGTTGTAAACAAGAGAAGGACATGGTCAGATTTGTGTTTGGATAGGTCGCTTTCACTGCTGGGTAGAGGATGGAGAGTGAGGCAAAAGGGGAAGCACAGAGATCAGTTAAGACTGTGCAGCTATAGTCCAAGGGAGAGATGATCGTGGCCTGGACTAAGATGGAGAGAATTTCAGGAGTTTGAAAGACATTTAGGGGTGATAAGGGTAGCACGTGGTTACCTGTGCAAGTAAAGGAGGGGTCAAGAATGATTTTTTGCTTGGGCAAGTGGGTTCACAGTGGTGCCAACCCTGAGTGGTGGAACACTGTAAGAGTAGCAGTTGGTATGATGAAACAATTAAGAATTCCACTTTGGTTATGTTAAGTTTGAGATCACTGTTAGACAAATAAGCAGAGGACTCAAGTAGGCAGTCACTTAGAGAAGTCTAGGGCTAGCAATATATAAATATATGGTTAGAGATATAAATTTGGGCATCCCTAATATCTAGAAATTGAGCCTTGGTCATTCATGAGACCTCCTTTAAAAGAATACAGATTTGATGGGGACAAACAAACCATATCCTAACCATAGTGCCTTCCATTCCCTTCCTACTGCTACTCTAGGAAGGGAATGGAAGGCACAATAGAAGAGGACTTATGATCAAGTCTTCAGGGTCTTCAACATTTATGGTTTGATAGAAGATGACGCTGAGAAGGAACAGCCAGAGAAGTGGGAGAAAACAAGGAAACTGTAGTTTCGTGGAGGCCAAGAGGAAGAGGCCAAGGAAAGTGACTTTCAAGAAGGAGAAAGTGGTTTTCTGCCTTGTGTGTATAAGATGATGACTAAAATCATGTCTATTAGACCTGAGGACATTTAAATCACTTGTGACCCTAATGAGAGTTTTTTTTTTTTTTTTTTTTTTTTTTTTGAGATGGAGTCTTGCTCTTGTTGCCCAGGCTGGAGTACAATGACATCATGATCCCGGCTCACTGCATCCTCTACCTCCCAGGTTCAAGCGCTTCTCCTACTTCAGCCTCATGAGTAGCTGGGATTTCAGGCACCTGCCACCATGCCTGGCTAATTTTTGTATTTTTGGTAGAGATGAGGTTTCACCATATCGTCCAGGCTGGTCTCGAACTCCTGACCTCAGATGATCTGCCCGCCTCGGCCTCCCAAAGTGCTGGGATTACAGGTATGAGCCACTGCACCCAGCCGAGAGATGTTTTGGTGGAGTTATGGGAACAAAAGCTCTATTAGAGTGAGTGGAAGGTGAAAAATAAAGACTTTCAGTATAGATAAAACTTTTTAGAAATTTGATTTACAATCAAAAGAATAGAGCTAGAGTAGTAGTAGGAAGGGAATGGAAGGCACTATGGTTAGGATATGGTTTGTTTGTCCCCACCAAATCTTATGTTGAAATTTGATCCCTGGTATCGCTGTGTTAGGAGGTAGGGGCTAGTGGGTGGTGTCCGGGTCATGGGGCAAATCCCTCATGAATTGCCTGATGCCATTCTCGAGGTAGTGAGTGAGTTCTCACTCTGGCTAGATGGGATTAGTTCTGGAGGGAATGGATTAATTAGTTCCACTGAGAGAGAAAGTTGTGAGAAAGCAAGATTCCTTCTCCTGTTTAGCCCCCTCTTCCCATGTGCCCACTTCCCCATTGATCTTCTCCACCATGTTTTGACACAGTACAAAAACTCTTACCAGAAGCTGAGCAAGCACCAGGCTTCTTCTACAGCCTACAGAACCACGAGCTGAATAAACCTCTTTAAAAAAACAAATTACCCAACCTTAGGTATTCTATTATAGCAACACTAAACTAAGACAGAAGAATTCAGTTGAGAGATAGCTACTGAATATATTTAGAAAGAAAAGACAGCTGATGGTATAAGCTTCCTGAGAAAGCAAGAGGGAGGGGTGAGATCAGTGATTCTCAAGCATGGTCCCTGGACTGGTAGCATCACTATCACCTGGAATTGGTTAGAAATATAAATTCTCAGGTATCACTTCAGACTCACTGAATCAAAAACTCTGGCAGTGTGGCCTAGAATAAATTGTGTTTTAACAAGAATTCCAGGGGATTCAGATGTACACGCAAGTTCAAGAGCCACTGTGCCATGGACAAAAAGAAAGATATCTCCTTACTGTACCAGGAGAGAAAGAGTATAGATACGGATAGATGTATTCATTTGGTATGGGGAAATTCATCCATCCATCCATCCATCCATCCTACAAGTATTTATTAATTACCTAATAGGCACCAGGCATTAAGGATACAGACCAATAAATTCCTAACCTTATGGAATTTACATTTTAGTGGGTGGAGATACAATAAACAAACAGATTTGTAAAAATCTATTATAATAAGGACGTTGGATTTTATCCTGAGTGAGCAGGGAAGTAACTATGAGAATGTAAGCGCTATGAAAGCAGGAATTTTTATCTGTTTTGTTCACTGCTGTGTCTCCAGAGCCTAGTGTAGTGCCTCGATTATGTTTATCAAATGAAAAAAATTGAGGATTTTTTTTTAGCTGAAGAGTGACATGACTTGATTTATATTTTAAAAAGGATTACTATGTTGAGAATAGACATTTGGGGTCAACAGTGGAAGCATGACACCAGTTACAGAGGCTACTCTAAAATTCCAAGCTAGAATTGATCATGGTTTGCTACAGGGTTGTAGTGGTTGAGATGGTAAGAAGTGGTCATATTCAGAGTATTTTAAAAGTAGAACCAACAGGGTTTGCTGACATACCAGATTTAGGTAGGAGAGAAAGAGCAGAGTCAAGGATGATCTAAGGGTTTAGGCCTGTGTATCTGGAAGGTTGCCACTGACTGGGAGAGGAAGGACTATGGGCGAGACAGCAGTGTATATTGTGTGGGGAGGATCAGGAGCAGAAGTAGATTTAGGTTAAAGCTAATGAAGCTTAGGTTTCAAGGCTTCTCATTTGCTTAGGATCTAACAATATGTTAATGAATTATTTTTGAGTTTTTTTTTTTCCTAAAGAGTGATCCCCAAATTGTATAAGTTTCAGGACCCAAACATTTGAATCTGCCCCTGATTAGAAGTTCCATTTTGGACATGTTAAGTTTGACATGTCTATTAGACATTTGTTATGGACTGAATTATTGTTCCTCTAAACTGTATATGTTGAAGCTCTAATTCCCAATGTGACTATATTTGGAGATAGGGCCTTTCAGGAGGTGATTAAAGTTAAATGAGGTCATAAGGGTGGGGCCCTAATTTGACTGGACTGGTGTTCTTACAGAGTCTCACTCTGTCACCCAGGCTGGAGTGCAGTGGTGTGATCTCGGCTCACTGCAACTTCCGTCTCCTGGGTTCAAGCGATTCTCCTTCCTCAGCCTCCTGAGTAGCTGGCATTACAGGTATGTGCCACAACCCCCAGCTAATTTTTGTATTTTTGGTAGGGTGGGGTTTCATCATGTTGGCCAAGCTTGTCTTGAACTCCTGACCTCAGGTGATCCGCCCACCTTGGCCTCCCAAAGTGCTGGGATTACAGGCCTGAGCCACCGCACTCGGCCTGGACTGGCGTTCTTATAAGAGGAGACACCAGAGAGCTTGCTGTCTCTCCATATGCACATGGAAGAAAGGCCATGTGAGAACACACTGAGAAGGTGGCCTCGCCTGTCACCAACTCTGAAGGTATCTTGATCTTGGACTTCCAACCTCCAGAACTGTGAGAAAACAACTGTCTGTTGTTTAAGCCAATCTGTCTGTGGAGCTATGTAGTGGGCAGAAAAATACGAGCCTGAAGCTCAGGAGAGAGGTCTGGGCTGAAGATAAAAATCTGGGGGTCATTAGTATATAAACGGTAGTTAAAGCCATGAAACTGAATGCAATAATCAAGGGAGTGAGGGTAGAGTTGAGAAGAGGTCCAAGGACAGAGCCATGGGGCACGCCAATATTAAAAGTAGGATTGATGATGAGGAACTGATGCAGGGCAGGTGAACTCCAAAGTAGAGCTTAGCCAGTGAAGGTTCTTGGCTTTTCCCAGTAAAGGATTCAAGGGCAAGCAGGAGATAGAAGAAAACAGCTTTATTGAAGACACGGTGTTACAGCTCCAGCGGTATTACAGCTCCGTGACTGCTCCTGCAGAGCAGGGCTACTCTGTAGGCAGAGAGTAGCAGCTCAGGTCAGTTTTGCAGTCATATTTATACCCACTTTTAATTACATGCAGATTAATGGGCGGTTTATGCAGAAATTTCTAGGGAAGAGGTAGTAACTTTGGGGTGATTGCCATGGACAGGGGAAGTAACTCCTGGGTGTTGCCATGGCAATGGTAAATTGACATCACACAGTGGTAGGTGTGTCTGATTGAAAGCTGCTTTCCACTTGGCCCTGTTTTAGCTAGTCCTCAATCTGGTCCAGTGTCCAAGCCCCGCCTGTGGAGTAGAGTCCTGACTCTGAAGTAGAGTTCTGAAGTCCTACTTCAGAACCAGCAATGGAGAGTGGAGAGCAGCAGCCACCAACGGAAGAGGGAAACCAAGAGACTGTGGCATCCTAGAAACCATGGGAAGAAAGGACAACAAGGAGAAGGGAGTGACTGTGTCAAATGCTGCTGATAGGTCCAGAAAGATGAGGACAGAACATACTGCCTATTAGGTTTTGCAACATTAAATGACTGTTTTGCATCTGATGGCTTCGGTTTTCTCTGTGAAGTAGGAGGCATGGTCATCTGTTGAGGTATGGGGTGGGATAGAGATAGTTGGGGAGTTGGCAGAGTGGGAGATTTAGGGAGAATGAAGAAAGTTTGAAAGCATCGTTGGGGAAAGTGAAAGTGCAAGTCAATCAGAGAAAATAATCAGGATTTCTGGACGATATGGAAAGCCTATTTGACATGTAGAAAAGGCAGTTGCATTCACAGCTGCAGCCGAGAAGACTGTTAAGGGTTAATAAAGTGCGCGCGCGCGCGCGCGCGCGCGCGCGCGCGTGTTTTAATTTAAAAATAAGAACGGCAGATCTTTGTTTAGGGCCTCAAAGACAGTTTCAAGATAAGAAAAAACAGGATGCTGACAGTCCAGGAGAGGCCACTTGGACCTCAGGGGAGTGTCATGTAGCAATGTCCAGCTGTAAGAAATCACATAGCCAGAGATTGCTGAACAAGCTTTTATCCCCGCACAAAGAGCTGCCCCTGAAGCAGTTTGACACTGGGCTGCACCAGGTGACATTTGTTGTCCTGATGTTGCTTTCCATTTCCTGGCTGGCCTCAAGGAGCATGTATACATATGTCTTGCATATTGCAAGGGGGATCTGGAATGAGACCCAGATGGCTGTGTTCTGATGGGCTCACTAATGCGTTCCTTGCCTTTCTGAGGATAATAGTGACAATAACATTTAATACTTTATGAGTCCAGCTCTAAGTGCTATACATGTCCACTTATTGAATGTCTTGCACAGCTCTATGTGGTAGACACTATTGTTACTGAGGCTCAGAGAGGTTAAATAACATGCTTTGAGCATACCAGTAGGAAGTGGTGGAGCCAGAATTCAGACACAGGCAGACTGACCAGCAGGGTATACAACATAGCAAATGTTTACCGTGTATATGCCAGGCAATGCACTAAGCACTTTACATCGATTATCTCATTTCATCCTCACTACAACCCATTAAGGTTGACACCATTACTAATCCCATTTTACTAATGAGGCTAATTTAACCCAGACCACATAGTTAAGAAGTGGTGGAGGCCACTTTGGAACTCAGAAGAGGGGGCAGGAGCAGGAGAGCTTGTCCCAGACTGCCTGATATATTCCTTGCCCTGTGAATGGAACGTGAAAATAAATGCATGCTTCTTGTGGGCTTTTTCTTAAAGGGTCCTAAAGCGCCCTTCACCTGAGCTGTGATAAGGATAAGGTCCGCATAGTTCCAGAAGTCTAGGCTGGAGATAGATATTTGCAGATCACAGCACATAGCTGGGATATAATGAGATCTCACCAGGAGGGAGTGTAGATAGAGGAACTTAGAGAGCCCAGGGCTGATCTCTCAGAGACTTCAACATGGAAGGGGTGTGCCACAGCAAAGGAGGCTGCGATGGGGCCTATTTTCCTCTTGCCTGAGACTTGTACTGTGAAGCCAGGCGATGACAGAGTGTCAGCAATGAGGGAGTGGTCACCAGTGTCAAACAATGTCAAGTACGATGAGCACTGAGAAGTATTTAATGGCTCTAGCAACACAGGGATCATGGTGAGCTCATGGAGAGCTGTTTTGGTGGAGCTCTGAGGGCAGAGGGCAGATTGCACTTGGGGGAGATGTCCATGGGAGGTGAAGAAGTGGAGACAGCGAATGCAGACAACTCTTTGAAGAAGTTGACTGTGAAAGGAATGAGAGATATGACTTAAGAGTGAAGAGAATTTTTTAAAGATGGGCTAGATCTGACCATGTGTAGAAGCTGAGGAGCTGGGGAAGGGGAAGCATAAGATACAGGTGAGGAAAGGGATAAATTGAGCAGGCTCTCTGAGAAGAACACTGAAGGAGGGTGTAGCCTGGGGAAAGAAGAGCAGCCCTCATTCTCAGAGACCAGAGGCAAGTTAGCACAACTGGATGTGGAGCAGTCCAGTTTGTAGGTAGAGGAGGGCACGGCTACCCACCTGCCTTACACCTGATGCCTTCTCTTTTCTCTGTGAGGTAAGGTCATTTGTTTAAAGTAAGGGGGAATGAGTATTGTGTTAGATGCTAGAGGAGATTAGCAATAAATGGGGCATGTATTGAGGCATGTACCAATGGTCTGCAGCATACTGGGCCACTTACACACATGCCTCAGTTATTCCTCACAACAACCCTCAGATTAGGTATTATCACCCCATTTATAGATGATGAAGCTGAAGTACTCAGAGGCACAGAAAGTTTGGAATACCTGAGGAATGGAAAAGAGAGGTAGCTTGTTAAGCTGATTCAGGTGAAAGAACTGAAGGGAAGCTCTCCTGGTAAGCTGAGGTGGGCTTTCTTAACTACGGACTGGCTCTAGTCGCCCAGCAGCTTGCAGCTGTGGTCACCCTACTGGTGAAAGAGTGGACAGGTGGTCAGATTGAGGCAGAGTTGAGGGCCAGGCCTTGCTGATGGATAGACAGGGTGAAGAGTTTGGGTGCTAGAGCCAAAGTAATTTAAGTGAGCACGTTTGCGTGGTGGTGTGTGCCTATAGTCTCAGCTACCTGGGAGGCCAAGGTGGGAGGATCGATTGAGCCCAGGAGGTCAAGGCTGCAGTGTGTCATGATCACGCCACTGTACTCCAGCCTGGGCAACCAGAGTGAGACCCTGTCTCTAAAAAAAGGGGGTGGGTTGGGGTGGAGGCAGGGAGAGCATTAGAAAAAATAGCTAATGCATGCTCGGCTTAATACCTAGGTGATGGAATGATCTGTGCAGCAAACCACCATGGCACACATTTACCCATGTAACAAACCTGCACATCATGCATGTAATAATTATTTTTATTAATTAAATAAAAATAATTATTAATTTAATTACATAAAAATAATAATTTTATTAATTCTAATAAAAATTAGAATTAAAAATGTGATAAAAAGGTGATCACACTTGGAGTCCAGGCTGAAGGAAGGATGTGAACTCAGATGTGAATGGAGAAGGTGGGCAAACGCAGGCTGCTCACAGGTCTGAAAGTCTACTGGAGGCTTAAGGAATAGACTCAGTGGGAGAGTGAGAAAGTAGGAAGAATGGGAAGTTGTAATCAGGTCAGAGATTGAGATTTTGGAGGAGGTGAACCCAGAGATGGCAAAGCCAAAGCAACATCCCTGGGCATGTGGCATGAGGTTGAGAATGAGGCCCTGGAAGTGAGGACATAAAGGAATTATGAGGCCTGGTTTTGGAGGGGTGTCCACATAGGCTCTGAAGTCACTCAGGGTGATGGCAGCATGTGAGGTCTAGAGCAGAGGCAGATGGCAGCCTCATCTCTTCTCATGGTTTGGGAGAATGAGCAGCTCTGTTGGTGGGGATGGACACTACTTGGAAAATGGTGGATTCAGCATGAGAATTAGGGTACCTACTAAGGTTGATGACTAGAAGGGCATCCAAACCAGGCTTTCTCCACATCCAATGTCATCATTTAGTTAACAATATTTAAATGTACTTTACAGTTTATAAAGTATGTCTCCACTGAAATGTTCCACTGCATGAATTTTAGGCACAGTGTCTTAATGCCTTTTCTGACCACGACAGCTTGGAAATTGAGATGACGCTGGCCTGCACAAAGTTACAAATGTGTTTTGAACCATTTTTTAAAACCTATTTTAACAATACTCTTTGGTATCTGGCACACAGAGCTCATTTTTCTTTTCCTCCCCTGTCCTCCACCCAAACAAACAAACAAAAAAACTCCTAGCATCACTCCTTTCCAGATCTCTGAACTCTGTGGAGTCTTTTGCCCCAGTGAGCTGAAAGACCAAAATTAAGGCTTCTGGCCTAATACTTTTTTCCTGCCACATGAGGGCAGACTTCTAAACAAAAAAGGGGAAACAACTGTTTACATTGTACTGTATAGAACTGAAAATAGTGAGAAGTAATGTTACTGCCAGATTTTGTGTGGTTTCAAGGTCTTGACAAATCTACCACTCTCTTTAAACCTGCAGCTTTTCCTGTTCATTGTCTACTGATGGATACACTGGCTTACTCCTTCCCCTCCTTTTTTATTTTCTCCCTTCGTGTGTAATTCCCTGACTCCCACAACTGTTTATTGAGCATTTACTGTAGGTACAGTTGCCAGATAAAATACAAAAAACTGAGTTGAACTTTAGATAATTTTTTTTTTTGTATAAGTATGTCTCATGCATATGCTTGGGGCATACTTAAATTTGAAATATTTATAGTTTATCTGGAATTCAAATTTAATTGGATGGCCTGTATTTTTATTTGCTAAATCTGGCTACTCTAACCCTGGACCAAGAGTGGTGCTGGAAACTGGTGGGCTGGGGCCGGTCACAGAGCTCTCAGGCTCCTGGCAGAAGCAAGCTTAAAAGAGTGATAAGTGGCTGGGCGTGGTGGCTCATGCCTGTAATCCCAGCACTTTGGGAGGCCCAGATGGGTGGATCACCTGAGGTCAGGAGTTTGCGACCAGCCTGGCCAACATGGTGAAACCCCATCTCTTTTAAAAATACAAACAAAATTTAACCGGGCGTGGTGGCGGGCACCTGTAATCCCAGCTACTTGAGAGGCTGAGGCAGTAGAATCACTTGAACCTGGGAGGCATGGGTTTCAGTGAACTGAGATCATGCCACTGCACTCCACCCTGGGCGACAGAGCAAGACCCTGTCTCAAAAAAAAAAAAAAAAAAAAAAAAAGGGTGATCAGGGCAATGCTACAGCTGTACAGACAGAGATGTGGGGCAACTGGGGCAACCGACCAGCATGGGTAATCAAGGAAGACTCCCCCAGCAGCCTCATCTTCAGTGCTCCCTCTAAGCCCCTGTACTCCACCTTTGCACGTTCCATTCTTTCAGCCTGCAGCACCCATTTCAAGTGTCTCCTCTGGGAAATCTCTCCTGATTTCAGAGCGAACTGTCACTGTGATACTTTGTATCCACATCTCCAGTAACACTTACCACACTTTTCGTTTACATTTCTGTCTCATCCAACAAAACTAGAGGTCGGAGATTTGAATCTTCCTCATCTCTGTTTCTCCACTGCTGAACATGGTGCCTGGCACATTATGTGCACTCAACATGTGTACAATTTTTAAACTGAGGGATTTTAGTTCCAGACCTTAGGAAAGTCACTGAACTTTTCTTTGCTTCTGTTGGGCTAACATATATAAAAAGGAGGTCTGATTCAATGACCTCTAATGTCCTTTAAAGATCTAGAAAGAGTCCCATGATTCTAAGTTAAGTTGGAGATTGGCCAGGTATGTGCAGTAATTCCACTTCTAAAGCAGGCAGCAAACTGCTCTTTAGGGCTTGCTATGATCTGAAGCTTTGTCTCCTCCAAATTCGTGTGTTAGAATCCCGACCCCCAAGGTGATGGTATTAGGAAGTGGGGCCTCCTAATACCTAGCTGATCCCTGGGAAAACCACACTCCTCCTATTCACAGGTAAAAGTCAAACACTGGTTAATTTTGCTATAATTTCCTGCTAATCTTGGCCAAGCCTTGACTACATGACATACGGCAAGGGTCTGGGTTTTGGAGTCAGGCAGACATGGATTCAAGTTCTGACTTCCCCATTTACCATCTCTGTGACCTTAGACAAGGTACTCACCATCATAAATCTTTTCCTTCTTCTGTAAAATAGAAGTAATAATACTACCTGCCTCCAAAGTTGTTGTGAAGACGAAAAACAATATAGGCAAAGTTCTTGGCATAGTGCCTGACACTTAATAGGTACTCAATTATTGGGCTTTATTATCAAACACCTTTTCATTTATCACAAGGTGAATGAATCCCTGGGGTTTTGTCTACAGGATCCACTCCAAACCTTTTCACTTTCCTTAGCCTTCAGTTCTCACTTTCCTTCCTTGCTTTCTATGTTCTTGCATTGGTTTTACTGGCTCCTTTTCCTTCTATTTCCTAAGTGAAAGTATTCCTTCAAGATCCTGTGCTCTGCTGGTCCTAAGGTAGTGAGTTACTTCAATTGCTTGTTCACAGTCAGTTATAGGTCAAACTCCTTGTTCTACTCTTTCCACCCTTCTCACTACTGCACTTGACTAGGAAAAAAAAATATCCTGTGCTCAAAACTCTTTTTTTCTTGTATTCTCTCAGCAATTTCATTTCAGGCATATGTGAATAACTTCTTTTTCTTTTCTTTTTTCTTTCTTTCTTTCTTTCTTTCTTTCTTTCTTTCTTTCTTTTTCCCAGTTACTTGGGTTTTGGGACTGTGTCTTGCTCTGTAGCCCAGGCTAGAGTGCAGTGGCATGACCTTGACTCACTGCAGCCTCAACCCTCTGGGCTCAAGTGATCCTCCCTCCTCAGTATCCCAAGTAACTGGGGCTATAGGCATGCACCACCTCACCTAGCTAATTTTTGTATTTTTTGTCAAGATGAGGTTTTTGCCATGTTGCCCAGGCTGGTCTCAAACTCCTGGGCTCAAGCGAGCTGCCTGGCTCTGCCTCCCAAAGTGTTGGGATTACAGGCATGAGCCACCATGTCCAGCCTATGAATAACTTCTAAATGTGTATCTCTGGTCCCAGCTTTTCACTTGAGCTCCAGACCTGGTTTCTAGACTCCTGATTGGCCATTGTCACCAGGATGTCCTGAGGGCCCTGCACACCTAGTATATGTTAAAGTCATTGTATGGGAGGAGAAATATCTTTTCCTCACCCATGGCTAGGTTCATGGCTGAAGCACCTATAAGAAAAGACAGATTAACAAGAGAAAACAGACACATTTATTTAAGAAGTTTTCCATGATGCAGGAGCCTTCCTAAGGAAATGAAGACTCAGAGAAACAGGTAAACCTGTGTATTTTTCATGCTAGATTTCATGAAGAAGTGGATAGTGGTGAAGGATGATTACATACAAAAGTATAATCTAATAGTAATCAACTGGCAGGGGGAATTTAACAAGGCCCGTTTATTCAGATTCTTCTTTCTGACCCTGTGTCTTCATAGAAAATGATGTTCCTTTCTCCCAGGTATAGAGAGGATACCTCTCAAATGAGAGTCTAATGACCTGCTTCAGGGGAGTGTCAGAAAATCCTTTGTACCTGTTTTAGAGGAGAAGGGCAAGGGGAAACTGAGAATGACCTTCTTGCTTCTGTTGTTTTCTCAAATGCCAAGCAAGGTGCTGTATTTTGGGGTAGCATATCCTGAACCCCATCAACATCATTTCCAACTCTGCTCCCCATCCCCACCCTAAACCTGTTCCTTTTGACTGTCTTATATCTATTAATGGCTTCACTATCTTCTCAGATGGTGGCCTTAAAACCTCAACCTCTTAGGGTTCTAAGGAATTACCATGCAATTTCCACAAACCCATTCTCACTGCCATCAACCAGGTTCATACTTCAGCATCTTGTTCTCCAGTGGAAACAATCTGTTTCCAGTGAATAGGCTATTTGGGCCCTCTGGATCTTTGCATATGGTATTTTACCCAGAGTATTCCCTTTGTATGATATCAAGATTGCTGAGAAATACAATTCAGAAATCTGGATGTTGAGTGAGGATTTAAAGCATAGGGAGGAGCCGGGCATGGTGGCTCACGCCTGTAATCCCAGCACTTTGGGAGGCTGAGGCGGGCAGATCATGAGGTCAGGAGATCGAGACCATCCTGGCTAACATGGTGAAACCCCCTCTCCCCGTCTCTACTAAAAATAAAAAAAAAAAAACAGCCGGGTGTGGTGGCACAAGCCTGTAGTCCCAGCTACTCAGGAGGGCGAGACAGGAGAATCGCTTGAACCTGGGAGGCGGAGGTTGCAGTGAGCTGAGATTGCACCACTGCACTCCAGCTTGGGTGACAAAGCGAGACTCGGTCTCAAAAAAAATAAATAAATAAAAATAAATAAAAATTAAAAAATAAATAAAGCATAGGGAGGAAAATGGTCTTGAGGGATATTTTATTTCAGCTATGATGAAGCCCCAGGAATGGACCCTGATCTGTAGCAAATGCTACCTTTCTAAGGAAAGGATTACATTCCCTAGATTCAACGTTTCTCTCCCCCATATGGAACAAGAAACACATTACCAAACTATGTTCTTGGAATACCTTTTTTTTCCCCAATGCTAAGATTGACTGAGAAACATTATTGAGTGTATTGACACAATTGGCTAAGCCACAGTAGAGTTGACGGTGTCTGCCTCCATTATGAGTTGATTTAATCAGCTGACATTTCAAAAAAGCAATCTTAATCCTACCAGACAATTCTTAGGCTGTTATACCCTGGGGGAACTCTTGTACATGCTCTTTTAAAGACATGTAAAAGATTATTTACAGTAGCAAACTGTCCCAAACTGGAGACAACCCAAATGCCCATCAATAGTAGAAAGGATGAATACATTATGGTATATTTATACAATAGAATACCAACAACAACAAAAAAGATGATCTAGAGGCACATACAAAACCATGGATAAATCTCAAAAGCAATGCTGAAAAAAGTAAGTCAGAGAACACACGCAGTATACTTCCATTTATATGGAGTTCAAAGCCAGGCAAAATTAAGTCATACCATATTGGTTGGAGATAAATATGCACGTGATAAAACTATAAAGATAAGCAAGTAACAATTAGTGCAAAATTCAGGAGGATGACTAGCCTTGGAGGTGGAGAGCTGAGGAGGGTAGGTGCAGGAGGGGCATAGAGAGCTTTGAAGGCGTTGTGTTTCTTAAGATGAGTGGTGGGTACACAGATTTAATTTCATTGTTACTCTTTAAACTGTGTTGTTACATGAAATATACCATTATATGTGCCACATACTTCATGATTTTTAAAGGTTTATTTAAAAAATTTAATATTACTCCCCAGTTCTTTGAGATGAGAAGATAGGTCTTCCTTTTAGCTAGATTGCTCTTGTCCTCCCTCAAATTTCCCTTCAAACTTCTTTGGGTAGCATTCTCTGACTCCCCACGTTGATTTATTTGATATAGAACATTACAAACATACACAGAAACAGAGAGAATAATATAATGAGCTACCCATGTAACTGTCACCCACCTTCAACAATCATCAATATATAGCTATTCATGTTTCTATACCCTGGCACATTTCCCTCCTGTCAGGGATCATTTGAAAGCAAATCCGAGCCATCCTATCTTTTCATAGGAATTTAGTAAAATTAAATACTAAAACACTAAAAAAATTCATACTGAAGTAAAATTAAATACTTTAGTAGAGCACTTTAATACTAATTAAATACTAAAGTATTAATGCTTTACTACTTAAAGTTGGTGCTAAATGAGTAGGTGCTAAATGAATGTTTTATTGAGTGAGTGAATGATGTCGCTCTCTTGTATTGTTTATGTGTTCTTTCTTCTTTTCCAATTTGTAGAAAGATAAGGAATTTGTGAAACTTTGATTTAAACCCCCTGGGGTAAGGTATTATGCAAAATTCTTTTGATAGTTACTTTTCTTAAAAGGTTTTTACAAATTTCATTGTGGAGTGCACTTTATTTATTGTCTTTTCCTTTGTTGCCCATTTCCTGAGCCGCAACAGTCTTGATAAGCTTGTTTGAATTTAAACACAAAAGTTCCCTGTTCTGTAACTTGATGGGGGGCTCCCAGCAGCCTTGCCCTCAGAGGGAACTGTAGGTTAATGACTTTTGAGTAATACATTACTCACCAGAGCTTCTTAGAAATATCTTCTGACGCAAATTATTACTTTCTGAGATATCTTTGCTCTGTTCCTTGAATTTCACCTGTCATTCCCCTCTTGGGGACACCCTGCCCCCAAATGCATGAAAAACAACATCACTGAGAAAGCTGGGAACCAATTTCCTTCTGTGTACCTTACTCCAGCATTTCCTCCTGATTTTCAGTTGAGGCATATGTACTCTGCAGTGCCCAGGGCTAAACATCCCTTCCGTTAGCTCTGTAACAGGTACTTAGATTCTTATTTACTGTCTGTTCTACTATGTCCCAAACACAAAAGGTACCAAGGTCACCAAATAAGAAAACTTTTCTATATGTTATTGGATTTGATAATATTGTACTCCGTACCCATTTTATCCTGTGAATACCACTGATGTCCTTAGAATAGTTTTAGAAATACTTCCTGTTTTCCTGATTCCAGGAAATGGAACTGACTCATGGGACTTGCAATATTATTTTTGTAAAATTGTTTTGAACCAGACTCAATAATTTAAACTTCAACCAAACTTATCTTGCTCTCACTCTAAGTATGTAGGGTTTATTGAATTATGTTGGAAATGGCAAATGATGTAGTCCCTCCCTCATTTTTTTAAATGCAGCAGTTAGATAATAGTGAATTAAGATTTCCTGGAGAGCCAATTTTAAGCCATCAACTGGCAGTGAAAGATGAACAAAGACTGGATGACATATTGAAATTATACCTAGTACATAAACTCATATCAAACACTTCTAATCTGGCAAACAATACAATGAGTGACAGCAAATGCAATAAAACAGAAACCTAGATCAATTATCTTGGAAAGATTGCAGTCAGCAGATAAAAACGGGACCATGGAGCCTTCTGAATTAACTAGCTCTGAGAACATGCATCAGTCTTTCATCCTTTATTATTTCATCCTTTTCCTTTAAAGTAAACTTAAAAATAGTCTTTTTGCCAACTCCTCAAAATGAAATATTCACTATATCACTCTTATTCCTTATTAAAAACTGGTATTAGTGTGTTTCTATACTGAAGACATCAAAGAAACTATGGCGTATATTTGTATAAACATAAGGAAGCCTGAAGTATATTGCTTATTTTTCTATGAAATAAATGCAAAATCATGTTACTTCAATGTGCGTTTACTGAATTCTACCTGGATTTTCTGAAAGAAATTTCCTCTTCCTTTTTGATACAATCCTTGTTAAATGGATGAAATATGTGGCAGTTTATTTCTAGCATGTTGCTATCAGCCATACCTTTTATCCATAATAATGCCCATCAAGAATATTGTACTATTTTAGTTTTTCCAATTGGTTTGGATTTTAACAGTTTTGTTCCACTGTTAAATAGTATTTAACTTTTCTGTACATAATTATGCAAGTATATTTGGATGTCTTCTATTCATTCCACATTTTAAAATATCTGAACATACCCTGTTACATGTCATAGACACCATTGGTTGCTTAGCACCACTCCCTCTTACATGGTAACATAACCCTAATTTGTACTGGTATGAGGCACTATGGGTCTTAAGAGAGGCTAGACCTCTCCCTGATTCCAACCCTTAACCAGGCTAAACGAGCCATGATAATTTCATCACTCTTGTTAATGACTGGCTTAGGCACAGACATGTAATATGATTCTGATCAATAACACATGTGGAAAAGTTTATTGGAGATTTTCTCAGAAGGCTTTTTCTGAGAAAGGGATACCAGAAAAGGATGTCCTCTCTTCTTCCCTTTGGAAGTTGTTGTTTGAGGACATGGTGACTGGAGCTGTTGTGGCCATTCTGCAACTATGAGTAGAGTAACAGACAAACTGAGAATCTCAGAGCAGAAAGATGGAAAGGACCCGAATCCTTGATAACATTGTTGAGACAGTGAATTACCAAAACTGCCTTATCTCAGTTCTCCTTGTCATGATTTAATAAGCTGACTTTATTGTTGAAGCCAGTTGGGGTTGGGTTTTCTATTACTTGCATTCAGGCATCTTAACTGACATACTCCATAAAGTTGATGGTTCTTATATTGCATTACGTGCTGTCATTCTCCTATTTCCTAACACTTCACTAAAATGTCTTAGATTCAGTCCTATTGGAGCCGAACATCAACATGAAATAATTAAAACTGAATTATAGATTGAAAACTGAATTTTTCTATTAACATATTTATTTTATTAGTAGAAATGTGTACTTATAAAAACGATAGTTTATGTCATAGAAAATTAGGGCAAAGCATTTATCTCTCTGTTTTCAACTGTAGAATGATTGGAGAAGGTGTGCTCATTAAATTTGTGGTTGCCACAAAGATAGGAGAGCACTGACATGATAGGCAACATACAGAAATATCTTCACGGACTATAATCATGAGCCCAAAACAATAAGGTGAAATGGAATCGAGAGAAATGTAGGCTTTTGCATTTCGGTTAAAGAGACGAAAGCTAATGCTGTTTGGAATGAGGGTTAAAAAGCTGTTTATAGGAACAGTGTCTGGGGATTTCAGTTAAATGCTAATTACATAAATGGCAGGATTAGGACAAGCCTACAAATTATGAAAAATGTAAATATATAAATCCTTCCTTCATTCCACAAGAATCTATTAACCTCTTATTCAGCAAATGCATATTGGTAGCTGGTTAAGAGAAGGGGCTTTGGGCTTCAACTAATCTTAGTTTGACCTTTGTGACTTTGGGCACATTACTTTACTTCTCTGTGCCTCTGTTTTCTTATTTGTAAAATATGATTAATAATAGTACACAGTGATTGAGGGGATGAAAATAAGATAATATGTATTAGTCCATTCTCCCATTGCTATAAAGAACTATCTGAGACTGGGTAATTTATACAGAAAACAGGCTTAATTGGCTCATGGTTCCACAGACTGTACAGGAAGCATGGCTGGGGAGGCCTCAGGAAACTTACAATCATGGTGGAAGGCGAAGGGAAAGCAGGTACATTTTCACATGACCAGAAGAGAGAGAGTGAGGGGGGAAGTGCTACACACTTTTAAACAACCAGATCTCCTGAGAATTCACCGTCACAAGAACAGCAAAGGGGAAATCCGCCCCATGATCCAATCACCTCTTACCAGGCCCCCTCCCCCAACACTGGGGATTACAATTCAACATGAGATTTGGGTGGGAACACAGAGTCAAACCATATCATAATATATGCAAAGGACCTGGAACAGTATTTATAGCAATAATAATTTTTAGTGTTTAGGCTAGTATTAGGTCAAAGGTGATAATTTTTCCATAATAATTTGTTTCTTTCAGCTTAAACTGGAGAAACTTAATTTTTGTACCATATTTTGAGGTACACCAATAGACTAGAGAGTGACTGGATAAGCATGAAAAGGGAATCTGGAAACAATATCACATAAGGAATAATTTTCAAGAATTAAGCATTTGACCTGAAGAGAAAAGACTTCATATATTTTAAAGGGAGCCATGTGAGTAAGGTAATAAATTTATTTTGTGTTGCTTCAAGGAGAGCCCTAGAAACTAGAAAAAGCAACAGAATTCAGCTCAGTATACTGAAGACTTTTAAATCTGATTGCTCTGCAATAATTGTCGAGCCTAAATGAAAAAGCAGTGACCTCTCTATCGTTGTAAGTACTTGGGCAGATGCCAGTGATGGGGCAGAAGCCAGATGAGCATCTGTCAGGGTTGACACATGGAATTCAGTGAGTCTTGCAATTCTTACAATTGCTGTATATTTGACTTGAGTCCCTTATGCCAATAAGATTCATATTTAATTTCCATCCATGTTTCCTTGAAAGGTTTTCCTAACCACAAGGAATATTAACACATCAACGGGGAAACTCTACTGTCTTGTATGTTTTGCAGAATCAAAAATTTCAGAGCTGAAATGCCTTTTAGAAATTAAACACATAGGTCAGGTGTGGTGGCTCATGCCTGTCATCCCAGCACTTTGGGAGGCTGCGGTGGGTGGATCACTTGAGGTCAGGAGTTTGAGACCAGCCTGACCAACATGGAGAAACCCCATCTCTACTAAAAATACAAAATTAGCTGGGCGTGGTGGCACATACCTATAATCCCAGCTACTTGGGAGGCTGAGGCAGGAGAATCACTTGAACCTGGGAGGCGGAGGTTGTGGTGAGCCGAGATCGCACCATTGTATTCCAGCCTGGGCAACAAGAGCAAAAGAAAGAAATCAAACAGATATATTTCTCAATTAATGGTCCATGAATCAACAAGGGAATTAAGAAACAAATTATCCTTATTTTTATATTTTGTTAATGTTTCTTTCATTATAAAAATAATATAAGCACATTAAATAAAATGGTAAAAGAGAAAGGAAAAACAGTTCCACCACATCATTTTATATGTTTTTTCATAGATATTTATATTATATATAGTGAGATTTTTTGGACGCTATTTTCAGTATGTAATGGTTGTATTGGTCTGCTAGGGCTGCCATAACTAAGTACCACAAATTGGGTGACTTAAACAACAAAAATTTGTTTCAGTTCTGGAGGCTAGAAGTCCAAAATCAACATGTTGGCAGGGTTGGTTCCTTCTGAGAGCTGTGAGGAAACATCTGTTCAATGCTTCTTCCATGGCTTCTGGTGGTTTGCTGGCAATCTTTGGAATTCCTTGGCTTGTACAAGCATCTCCTTATATCTGCCTTTATTTTCACATAGCATTCTTTATTTATCACCATATCTGCCTTTATTTTCACATAGCATTCTTCCTGTGTGTGTGACTGTCCCTAAATATCCTTTTTTTATAAGGACACCAGTCATATAGGATGAGAAGCCCGTCCTATTCCAGTATGACCTCATCCTAACTTAAATAATTACATCTCCAATGACCCTATTTTCACATCAGGTCACATTCTGGTGTATCCATAGTGAGGACTTCAACATATGCATGTTGGGGAGGACACAATTCAACCCATAACAAGAGTCAAACCACTTTACAGTATCACCTACAATGTATAAGAGTTCCTGTTCTCCTATATTCCCAACAATAATCCTTAATGGTATTATGTTGCAAAATTACTTTTTGCTAATTACATGAAGAATTGCACCCTAGTGTTGTTTTAATATATATTTCCTTGCTAGTGAGTGTGAATGGTTTTCTGTGTTTGCTTCCTAGTTGAATTTCTTTTGTGAGTGGTCTGTTCCTGTCCACTGCCCATATTTTTTTTTAAATTATGAAAGTAATATATTCTAAAAAGTTTGAAACACAGAGAAAATACAAACCACCCATACTCCAACACAGCTATTATCATTTTTATTGCCTTCTGGGCTATTTTCATATGCATGTTTTTCTCTTTTGTAATTGTAGTGCACATATAGTCTTATCTCCTACTTTTTTCACATTATAGTGTATTATAATATGGAAATGGGTTAATCCTCAGTGTACCAGAATAGTTCATTCTTAAATAATTATGAATTCAGAACTAGGCTTCTGGTATTAGACAAAATAATAAGTCTTTTTAAGGGTATAATTACTTGGCTATTAAGGGAGTACAAAATAAGAAGACCCCTGGTTGCAAGAAAGTTAAAATTGCATTTTCATACCATGGTCTATCTTTGGATACATGGCACACAGGTGTCCAGCACATGTTGAATGAATTAATAGTCTAGTTATTTGATGTAATTTGTATTCATTTTTCAGGTGATACAACTCAGTTCTGAGAATTTTCAGTTTTCTAGACCACATGCTTGAAATACAACATTAAGACTATCTTAATGTATACGTCATATATTTAAGAACCAGCAGCATACTAGGCTAAATTAGAATAAGGTCCAAGATTTTAAAAATGTATTTTAGGCTGGGCATGGTGACTCATGCCTATAATCCCAGAACTTTGGGAGGTTGAGGCAGGAGGATTACTTGAGTTCAGGAGTTTGAGACCAGCCTGGGCAACATAAGGAGACCCTATCTCTACAAAAAGTTTAAAAATTAGCCAGGCGTAGTGGCATGTGCCTGTAGTCCCAGCTACTGGGGAGTCTGAGGTGAGAGGCTCATTTGAGCCAAGGAGGTTGAGGCTGTGGTGAGTTATGATAGATATTGCACTCCAGCCTGGGCGACAGAGTGAGACCCTGTCTAAAAAACAAAAAATAAAATTAAAATTAAAAATATATTTTAAAAGCCATTAAGTGAAAAGTGAAAAAAGTATTTTACAAAGGGTCTTTCTTTTTTCTTTTTTTTTGAGGCGGAGTCTCGCTCTGTCTCCCGGACTGGAGTGCAGTGGGTGGATCTCAGCTCACTGCAAGCTCCACCTCCCGGGTTTACGCCATTCTCCTGCCTCAGCCTCCCGAGGAGCTGGGACTACAGGCGCCTGCCCCCTCGCCCAGCTAGTTTTTGTATTTTTTTTTTTTTAGTAGAGACAGGGTTTCACCGTGTTGGCCAGGATGGTCTCGATCTCCTGACCTCGTGATCCGCCCGTCTCGGCCTCCCAAAGTGCTGGGATTATAGGCTTGAGCCACCGCGCCCGGCCTTACAAAGGGTCTTTCAAAGTAAACTTGTATATATATTAAAAACTAGGGTTTCATAAAAACAAATTTATTGTGAACAAATAGAAGCATAGTATCTTTTTCTTCTTTGTAAAGAAAAAAGTTCTTGTTAGAACCAAAAGATGTTACAAGTCATCATTTGTCCCTTATCTGAAATAAATTAACCAAAAGATATATCTAATAGTATCTGTAATACTACTGGCAATATACATAATAATTTATTTTTCTATTTTTTAATTCTACCTCTTATTTCATTGGTAATATTTTGCCAAAATTGTCACTTGTAGTTCAGTCATTCTTATTAAACTGTAAAGACTGTTCTCAAAGAGAAACTTAAAATAAAAGCTTCACATCTAAAGAAAAAGTGTTATAATAAGAATTGCTTCTCAAAATATGTAGTGAAGGACTTTTCTACAAACTTCCGATCTGTAGTGGGCCAATACTTGTATAAAATGCAATAAAAATGAAAATGTTATTTAAAATACTAGAACAGTCACATGCACACGTATGTTTATTGGGGCACTATTCACAATAGCAAAGACTTGGAATCAACCCAAATGTCCATCAATGACAGACTGGATTAAGAAAATATGGCACAGGGGGCAGAGCAAGATGGCCGAATAGGAACAGCTCCAGTCTCCAACTCCCAGCGCGAGCGACACAGAAGACTGGTGATTTCCGCATTTTGAACTGAGGTACTGGGGGTCATCTCACTAGGGAGTGCCGGACAATTGGTGCTGGTCAGCTGCTGCAGCCCGACCAGTGAGAGCTGAAGCAGGGCGAGGCATCGCCTCACCTGGGAAGCACAAGGGGGAAGGGAGTCCCTTTTCCTAGCCAGGGGAACTGAGACACACAACACCTGGAAAATTGGGAGACTCCCACCCCAATACTGCACTTTGAGCAAACGGGCACACCAGGAGATTGTATCCCACACCTGGCTGGGAGGGTCCCACGGCCACAGAGCCTCCCTCATTGCTAGCATAGCATTCTGCGATCTAACCGCAAGGCAGCAGCGAGGCTGGGGGAGGGGTGCCCGCCATTGCTGAGGCTTAAGTAGGTAAACAAAGCCGCTGGGAAGCTCGAACTGGGTGGAGCTCACAGCAGCTCAAGGAAACCTGCCTGTCTCTGTAGACTCCACCTCTGGGGACAGGGCACAGCTAAACAACAACAACAACAAAAGCAGCAGGAACCTCTGCAGACGCAAATGACTCTGTCTGACAGCTTTGAAGAGAGCAGTGGATCTCCCAACACGGAGGTTGAGATCTGAGAAGGGGCAGGCTGCCTGCTCAAGTGGGTCCCTGACCCCTGAGTAGCCTAACTGGGAGACATCCCCCACTAGGGGCAGTCTGACACCCCACACCTCACAGGGTGGAGTACACCCCTGAGAGGAAGCTTCCAAAGTAAGAATCAGACAGGTACACTCGCTGTTCAGCAATATTCTATCTTCTGCAACCTCTGCTGCTGATACCCAGGCAAACAGGGTCTAGAGTGGACCTCAAGCAATCTCCAACAGACCTGCAGCTGAGGGTCCTGACTGCTAGAAGGAAAACTATCAAACAGGAAGGACGCCTATACCAAAACCCCATCAGTACGTCACCATCATCAAAGACCAGAGGCAGATAAAACCACAAAGATGGGGAAAAAGCAGGGCAGAAAAGCTGGAAATTCAAAAAAGAAGAGTGCATCTCCCCCTGCAAAGGAGCGCTGCTCATCACCAGCAACGGATCGAAGCTGGTCAGAGAATGACTATGACAAGATGAGAGAAGAAGGCTTCAGTCCATCAAACTTCTCAGAGCTAAAGGAGGAATTACGTACCCAGCGCAAAGAAACTAAAAATCTTGAAAAAAGAGTGGAAGAATTGACAGCTAGAATAATTAATGCAGAGAAGGTCATAAATGAAATGACAGAGATAAAAACCATGACACCTGAAATACGTGACAAATGCACAAGCTTCAGTAACCGACTCGATCAACTGGAAGAAAGAGTATCAGCGATTGAGGATCAAATGAATGAAATGAAGCGAGAAGAGAAACCAAAAGAAAAAAGAAGAAAAAGAAATGAACAAAGCCTGCAAGAAGTATGGGATCATGTAAAAAGACCAAATCTACGTCTGATTGGGGTGCCTGAAAGTGAGGGGGAAAATGGAACCAAGTTGGAAGACACTCTTCAGGATATCATCCAGGAGAACTTCCCCAACCTAGCAGGGCAGGCCAACATTCAAATTCAGGAAATACAGAGAACGCCACAAAGATACTCCTCCAGAAGAGCAACTCCAAGACACATAATTGCCAGATTCACCAAAGTTGAAATGAAGGAAAAAATCTTAAGGGCAGCCAAAGAGAAAGGTCAGGTTACCCACAAAGGGAAGCCCATCAGACTGACAGCAGATCTCTCAGCAGAAACTCTACAAGCCAGAAGAGAGTGGGGGCCAATATTCAACATTCTTAAAGAAAAGAATTTTAAACCCAGAATTTCATATCCAGCCAAACTAAGTTTCATAAGTGAAGGAGAAATAAAATCCTTTACAGATAAGCAAATGCTTAGAGATTTTGTCACCACCAGGCCTGCCTTACAAGAGACCCTGAAGGAAGCCCTAAACATGGAAAGGAACAACCGGTACCAGCCATTGCAAAAACATGCCAAAATGTAAAGACCATCGAGCCTAGGAAGAAACTGCATCAACTAATGAGCAAAATAACCAGTTAATATCATAATGGCAGGATCAAGTACACACATAACAATATTAACCTTAAATGTAAATGGACTAAATGCTCCAATTAAAAGACACAGACTGGCAAACTGGATAAAGAGTCAAGACCCATCAGTCTGCTGTCTTCAGGAGACCCATCTCACATGCAGAGACATACATAGGCTCAAAATAAAGGGATGGAGGAAGATCTACCAAGCAAATGGAGAACAAAAAAAAGCAGGGGTTGCAATCCTAGTCTCTGATAAAACAGACTTTAAACCATCAAAGATCAAAAGAGACAAAGAAGGCCATTACATAATGGTAAAGGGATCAATTCAACAGGAAGAGCTAACTATCCTAAATATATATGCACCCAATACAGGAGCACCCAGATTCATAAAGCAAGTCCTTAGAGACTTACAAAGAGACTTAGACTCCCATACAATAATAATGGGAGACTTCAACACTCCACTGTCAACATTAGACAGATCAACGAGACAGAAAGTTAACAAGGATATCCAGGAATTGAACTCATCTCTGCACCAAGCGGACCTAATAGACATCTATAGAACTCTCCACCCCAAATCAACAGAATATACATTCTTCTCAGCACCACATCGCACTTATTCCAAAATTGACCACATAATTGGAAGTAAAGCACTCCTCAGCAAATGTACAAGAACAGAAATTATAACAAACTGTCTCTCAGACCACAGTGCAATCAAACTAGAACTCAGGACTAAGAAACTCAATCAAAAGCGCTCAACTACATGGAAACTGAACAACCTGCTCCTGAATGACTACTGGGTACATAATGAAATGAAGGCAGAAATAAAGATGTTCTTTGAAACCAATGAGAACAAAGATACAACATACCAGAATCTCTGGGACACATTTAAAGCAGTGTGTACAGGGAAATTTATAGCACCAAATGCCCACAAGAGAAAGCTGAAAAGATCTAAAATTGACACTCTAACATCACAATTAAAAGAACTAGAGAAGCAGGAGCAAACACATTCAAAAGCTAGCAGAAGGCAAGAAATAACTAAGATCAGAGCAGAACTGAAGGAGATAGAGACACAAAAAACCCTCCAAAAAATCAATGAATCCAGGAGTTGGTTTTTTGAAAAGATCAACAAAATTGACAGACCGCTAGCAAGACTAATAAAGAAGAAAAGGGAGAAGAATCAAATAGATGCAATAAAAAATGATAAAGGGGATATCACCACCGACCCCACAGAAATACAAACTACCATCAGAAATACTATAAACACCTCTACACAAATCAACTAGAAAATCTAGAAGAAATGGATAATTTCCTGGACACTTACACTCTTCCAAGACTAAACCAGGAAAAAGTTGAATCCCTAAATAGACAAATAGCAGGCTCTGAAATTGAGGCAATAATTAATAGCCTACCAACCAAAAAAAGTCCAGGACCAGATGGATTCACAGCTGAATTCTACCAGAGGTACAAGGAGGAGCTGGTACCATTCCTTCTGAAACTATTCCAATCAATAGAAAAAGAGGGAATCCTCCCTAACTCATTTTATGAGGCCAACATCATCCTGATACCAAAGCCTGGCAGAGACACAACAAAAAAAGAGAATTTTAGACCAATATCCCTGATGAACATCGATGCAAAAATCCTCAATAAAATACTGGCAAACCGGATTCAGCAGCACATCAAAAAGCTTATCCACCATGATCAAGTGGGCTTCATCCCTGGGATGCAAGGCTGGTTCAACATCTGCAAATCAATAAACACAATCCAGCATATAAACAGAACCAAAGACAAGAACCACATGATTATCTCAATAGATGCAGAAAAGGCTTTTGACAAAATTCAACAGCCCTTCATGCTAAAAACGCTCAATAAATTCGGTATTGATGGAACGTACCTCAAAATAATAAGAGCTATTTATGACAAACCCACAGCCAATATCATACTGAATGGGCAAAAACTGGAAAAATTCCCTTTGAAAACTGGCACAAGACAGGGATGCCCTCTTTCACCACTGCTATTCAACATAGTGTTGGAAGTTCTGGCCAGGGCAATCAGGGGCAAGAGAAAGAAGTCAAGGGTATTCAGTTAGGAAAAGAAGAAGTCAAATTGTCCCTGTTTGCAGATGACATGATTGTATATTTAGAAAACCCCATCATCTCAGCCCAAAATCTCCTTAAGCTGATAAGCAACTTCAGCAAAGTCTCAGGATACAAAATTAATGTGCAAAAATCACAAGCATTCTTATACACCAGTAACAGACAAGCAGAGAGCCAAATCAGGAATGAACTTCCATTCACAATTGCTTCAAAGAGAATAAAATACCTAGGAATCCAACTTACAAGGGATGTAAAGGACCTCTTCAAGGAGAACTACAAACCACTGCTCAGTGTAATAAAAGAGGACACAAACAAATGGAAGAACATACCATGCTCATGGATAGGAAGAATCAGTATCGTGAAAATGGCCATACTGCCCAAGGTTATTTATAGATTCAATGCCATCCCCATCAAGCTACCAATGAGTTTCTTCACAGAATTGGAAAAAACTGCTTTAAAGTTCATATGGAACCAAAAAAGAGCCTGCATTTCCAAGACAATCCTAAGTCAAAAGAACAAAGCTGGAGGCATCATGCTACCTGACTTCAAACTATACTACAAGGCTACAGTAACCAAAACAGCATGGTACTGGTACCAAAACAGAGATATAGACCAATGGAACAGAGCAGAGTCCTCAGACATAATACCACACAACTACAGCCATCTGATCTTTGACAAACCTGAGAGAAACAAGAAATGGGGAAAGGATTCCCTATTTAATAAATGGTGCTGGGAAAATTGGCTAGCTATAAGTAGAAAGCTGAAACTGGATCCTTTCCTTACTCCTTATATGAAAATTAATTCAAGATGGATTAGAGACTCAAATGTTAGACCTAATACCACAAAAACCCTAGAAGAAAACCTAGGTAGTATCATTCAGGACATAGGCATGGGCAAGGACTTCATGTCTAAAACACCAAAAGCAATGGCAACAAAAGCCAAAATTGACAAATGGGATCTAATTAAACTAAAGAGCTTCTGCACAGCAAAAGAAACTACCGTCAGAGTGAACAGGCAACCTACAGAATGGGAGAAAATTTTTGCAATCTACCCATCTGACAAAGGGCTGATATCCAGAACCTACAAAGAACTCAAACAAATTTACAAGAAAAAAACAAACAACCCCATCACAAAGTGGGCAAAGGATATGAACAGACATTTCTCAAAAGAAGACATTCATACAGCCAACAGACACATGAAAAAATGCTCATCATCACTCGCCATCAGAGAAATGCAAATCAAAACCACAATGAGATACCATCTCACACCAGTTAGAATGGCAATCATTAAAAAGTCAGGAAACAACAGGTGCTGGAGAGGATGTGGAGAAATAGGAACACTTTTACACTGTTGGTGGGATTGTAAACTAGTTCAACCATTATGGAAAACAGTATGGCAATTCCTCAAGGATCTAGAACTAGATGTACCATATGACCCAGCCATCCCACTACTGGATATATACCCAAAGGATTATAAATCATGCTGCTATAAAGACACATGCACATGTATGTTTATTGCAGCACTATTCACAATAGCAAAGACTTAGAATCAACCCAAATGTCCATCAGTGACAGACTGGATTAAGAAAATGTGGCACATATACACCATGGAATACTATGCAGCCATAAAAAAGGATGAGTTTGCATCCTTTGTAGGGACATGGATGCAGCTGGAAACCATCATTCTCAGCAAACTATCGCAAGAACAGAAAACCAAACACCGCATGTTCTCACTCATAGGTGGGAATTGAACAATGAAATCACTTGGACACAGGAAGGGGAACATCACACACCAGGGCCTATTGTGGGGAGGGGGGAGGGGGGAAGGATAGCATTAGGAGATATACTTAATGTAAATGACGAGTTAATGTGTGCAGCACACCAACATGGCACATGTATACATATGTAAGAAACCTGCACGTTGTGCACATGTACCCTAGAACATAAAGTATAATAAAATAAAATAAAATACCAGAACATTTTTTAAAAAACCACTGAAATATAGAAAGTATAAATCCCAAAATGTTTCTACATAATCCTGTCAAATTCCTATGAAAGTTTTAAAAAGTTTAATTTCAATTCCTATACTTACTTAGGCAGGAACTAGAAAACAGTTCACAGACCACACTTTGAGTAGCATTGTTATGGAAGATAGTCCTTGTCCTTAAGGAACTTAGAATCCTGTTAGAGTGAATACCAAAAGAGTACATGTAACAAAGAACCAAATTGTATTGTAACTCATGCTTCCCCAGACCACACCAGCCTGGAGTAACTTAAGAGCCATGTTCTTCTAGATAACCGTGGGTATAACATGGATAGGGGAGTACATACGTAAGTTCTCAATGAGGCAAACAAATGTTAACAGCTAAAATAACTAAAAGTGTCAAAAGTAAATGAAAACAGCTATTAATATATGAATGATAAAACACAAATCGGCCGGGCGCAGTGGCTCATGCCTGTAATCCTAGCACTTTGGGAGGCTGATGCGGGCAGATCACCTGAGGTTGGGAGTTTGAGACCAGCCTGACCAACGTGGAGAAATACTGTCTCTACTAAAAATGCAAAATTAGCTGGGTGAGGCGACACATGCCTGTAATCCCAGCTACTTGGGAGGCTGAGGCAGGAGAATCGCTTGAACCTGGGAGGCTGAGGTTGTGGTGAGCCAAGATCATGCCATTGCACTCCAGTCTCGGCAACAGGAGCGAAACATCTCAAAACAAACAAACAAACAACAACAAAAAAAAAAACAGACAAACAAAAAACATAAGTCGTGGTTCTTCTAGTTGCGTGACTGAAATTCACAGATTTCATGGACAAAACTGCTGTTACGTCTGAGTAATCACAGTGTGGTTAGAATAAGTCACACACATCATTTCTTCGCATTTGCTTCCATCCAGCCTTGAGGAATCTCCAGTTCCCTCTATACTGAGCCCCCATCCTGTTATTTCTGAGAATTCTCTGGAATGTTACTCATACAATTATCAAGCTGACTCACCCATTCTCCTCCATTAGCTGGCCATCTGCTGCCAAGGCCTTTGATACTGATGAAGTAATTACTGCCAGGGGTTACTGTCTTCAACTTCCAAGTTTCAAGTATGGGAAACAAAAGTTTCATCAGTACATCATTAGGTTTACTATTGAGAGGTGCTAGGAAGCTTTTCCGCCCTTTGGTTCCCAAATCCATGTATTCTGATGATGAGAAAATGGCTATATATATATATGGAGAGAGCGAGAGAGAGAGCACTTTCAGAGTGATTCTACATCCTATAGCACAGCATCCCAACCTTGTTAGCTTCCCAGGTGGTATCATAACTGAGTGTTTCCAACCAATAATGTATATGATAAGATCAGTGAATCTCATCGGCTGTAACCCAATTCATCATCAGCAGCAACAAACTCAGTTCCTCGTAAGGTACCATACTTTGAGGTGACAAGCCATAATCTATGGCAGGTTGATTGATTTAAACCCCTTCCATTATAGGTGGGGTAGTAAATTCCCCTCACTAAAATAGAAACTATTTCTGGATTTGCTCTTCCTGACCTTGCTGGTACCATTCCTCTGCAATGGAGACTAGGGCCTTTTGGGAAGCATTCTACTTGAGATATGAAAATTCTCACTCTCAGGTATAATTCCCAATGCAATCCCTCCCCCCTCCCCCCTCCCCATGATAGGCCCCGATGTGTGATGTTCCCCTGAATTGATGGGTGCTGACGAGTTGATGGGTGCAGCACACCAACATGGCACAAGTATACATATGTAACAAACCTGCATGTTATGCACATATACCCTAGAACTTAAAGTATAATAAAAAAAAAAGAAAATTCTCACTCTCTAGGTCCATTCTGAGAAGTTCTTTTCATCTTACAAAGCCTTTGATAGTCTGGCAAAGACTATGAATCCCTTCTCAGAGTAGTATTTTATGTGTAACATATAGAATACATAAGATTATTAGGGAAATCACTATTACATAATATTATATAGTTCTACCTTCAGGCCACTTAGGGTTCTATGAACCTGAAATTAAGAGATCAACCTTGTTTCCGATTATCCTTTTCACTTCCTCCAAATCCATAACCATCTGACCAAACCATTAGCTCCTGCCAATGGATTGGTATAGATTAGAGATTGGCAAACTCCAGTTTCTTGCCTGTTTTTGTAAATAAAGTTTTGTTGGAACACAGCTACACCAATATATTTACATACTCTCTGTGGTGGTGTTTGCACTCCAAGGGTAGAATTGACTAGTTGGAACAGAGATTGTATGCGACAAGCAAAGCAGAAGATACTTACTCTCTGGTCCTTTAGAGAAAAAGTTTGTTGATCTCTGATATAGATCCTGGCCCAAAAGTCAAGCAGGCAATGTGGACCAGAAGTTGTACTCTTTGAACTTCTGCCCACTGGAAAAATTTTACTTCTCCACTCTCCTTCAGGGATACCCTTCAGGGCTATAATTCTAGAACAGTTCACTTCTGGGTGCTGCAAGCATATTATGCAGAGCTAGCTATAAACACAACTTGAATGCCCCATGAGGTTGTAGGGTGAGCCATTGGAAGAATGTGTGGCAGGAGTTTTAGGTATGCTGGGACTTTTACCTTCAAGATCTGCTTAGGTCACATTCCAATTACACAGCTTCCATTGGAGATGAAATGCTTCAGGGCACACCCAAGTTTACAGTTAGGTAGCTCTCAGCACCCAATTTATGATGGACAGTTTGGGTTACATGGTCATTTGAAGTTCTGTTAGAAATTCAATCTAGACTAGAAACTGAAGGCAAGACAGGAATTGGTGTTTAAAGGACAAAAGTTATTTCCTTTAAGGGAACATGGGTTTGTTTCAGAGCTCTAGGTGCTTCTTGCTGTGATTCTGCTGTGTGGACTTTACACAACCTGTCACAATATCCCAATCTGCCACAGATGTTCTGCATACCATTGGTTTTATTGGATGATAAGGGCCACATGGCAGACTCATACCCACTATAGCCTGGGGCTGCTGGAGCACCATCTCTTGCTCTGGGTCCTCGTAAAGATAGAAGATTTTAAAAGTACCCAGTAAATGGAAAGAAGCAACCAATCAAATGTGATAAATGTTTTTTTCAACACCCATTGAAGCCCATTAAATGGTAAGGAGTCTAAGAGACGACTTTTTGTGCACTTCAGAAGGTATATCCAGTATGTCCCAGATCACTAGACATACATACTCCTTCCACCATTGCACCACTGAGACTACTGCAGTTTCAGCAGGCTCCTATATATTCTAGAGGATTGTTTTCTAACATCTGGGAAACCTGCTAATTTTTGCTCTCTGGTTTCAATCAACATGATGTCATCAATGGTAGACTAGCACTATGATGTTTATGATGATAGTGGGATGGTAAGGTGATGAAGATTCCCTGCAAGTGAGTGGCATGTGGCTGATGAGTTGACATACACTGTGGCAAGACAAGGTGTGTTCTGCTTCTGGTGTTCTGTGTTTATTGCTGGTCCTGTTTCTATTTAAAATTTTGCTATTTTATGTTTCATAGATTTTTTGCATAAATTTTGGTTTTATAAAATATTGCACTGAATATTATTTATCTTGGTGATTGAGTTTTTTGGTACTCCCTTAAATTTTGTGCCTTAGGCAAGTGCTTTATTTGCCTCACCTTGGTTGCTTGGTTGATATATAGAGAAAATGCCTTCATTAGATCAACAGCTACTTGTCTAGTGCCTATAAGATCATAGCTGAAACAGTAGCCACATTTAGAGTTGACATACAATGAACAGCAATCTAAGGTTACTTTGAAACCTACCTGCTTTTTAAAGTAGCCAAATATGAATTAAATCATCACTCTAACATCCTACAAGTCATTGCTAATGACATTTACTTCTGCAGTTCTACAAGGGAGGCAGTATTGCTTTTTTATTAGGCAGGTGGAGGTCTGGGAGATTTCACTTGGTCCTTTTGCCAACATAGTCTTAAAAGCCCTGTCTGTGGCTCAAGAAGCCCAGGGAGGCATTCTGTCAATTGCTGTATATGCATTTTATTTATACCTTCAGTAACTGAAGATGTTTCCACTAGATTGGGTTTGGCAGTTTCATTGGTCTAAGTGAGACTGACTAGGGTCAAAACTGAATTGATATCTTATCAATCCCTATCCTAAAAGTCTGACTGGTGACCATAGTATTCTGGCAGTCTAGAAATTAGTATTAATTCAGAGATAGGCTCTACTAATTTCCAAACTTTGGGGGTATTTCTTCTTCCCCAGGGAAAATGGCTGTAGGCTCACTGGGGGAAAAGCAGAGAGGAAAATGTAACAGAAACGCACAGAGGAATGATGCAAATACTTGTGGTGTTCTTCCTCAAGGTAACTCATCCTCCCCTTCATTTGCTCAGGTCTGGTATTTGGCTAAAAGGCCATGCCTCTCTGTTGTGGCAAATCAAGTCAGGTCTCTGTCCACTAAACCAGAAGTTTTGTCAGTTGTAAAAGGATCTCAGCAGGCTGCCCAGCTATTTCTGTGCTTGGGTCCCTGTTCAATTATACAATGCCAAAGATCCCTGTGAAACACATTCCTGATTACCATACAGGCCCTGCTGCCTATTCTAGCATTCACAACATCCCCATGTCTACACTGATTCAGTGTCCTCAGCTAGTCTTTGCTATCCAAGACTCAATATTCCAATTGAAATTGGCAAGCTCATTGTGACATAGTATGTCATACTAGCATCTCCATCTAGAAAGAACAAGCCAATGAAGTTGTTTTAAAATATAATGGGTATTGAGTATCATAATTTTCCAACCATCGTAGTAAATATTAGACCATCAACTGATGCTAAGACAAAGGGAAAATTTTGATGAGGAGCAAAATATTTGCATTGTTCTTAAAGTGTGTCTCCACAGACTGCTTATTAGCTGCTAGAGAAAAAATAACTATAAAGTGAAAAAATCAGAAAATAACTTGATTGAGTGATCAAAATTAACATTGCCTATGGCGGGAGGCTGGTAGACTTCATCCTCTGCCTTCCAATATAATGCCCCAAGAAGGACGCAGCATCAATTATGTAGTTTTCTAGCCAAGAATGCATAATATGAATCTCAAAATGAGGAAATAGTGGACAAACTCCAAATGAGGAATACTCTATTAAAACAGAAGGAATGGAGACTGTATTCTTCAAAAATCTCAATGTTCATGAGAACACATGGACACAGGGAGGGGGCAATCACACACGGGAACCTGTCGGGGGTTGGAGAACAAAGGGAGGGAAAGCAGTAGGACAAATATCTAATACATGTGGGGCTTGAAACCTAGATGACGGATTTATAGGTGCAGCAAACCACCATGGCGCATGTATACCTGTGTAACAAACCTGCATGTTCAGCACATGTATCCCAGAACTTAAGCTAAAAATAAAAAATAAAAAAAAGACCATTAGAGATGGAAAAAAAATCTCAATGTTCTGAAAGAAAAATTGTTTAAATGTTCTAGACTAAAGGAGACTAAAATGACATGGTACCTAAACGCAATACCTGGTCCTAGGCTGGATCCTGTGCTAAAGCATAAACAAGTATTGTAAAGGACATTATTGGTCAATTGGCAAAATTGGAATATTAATGTTCAATTAGATCAAAGCTTTGTATTCATGTTAAATTTCATGAAGTTAATAGCTATACTATGGTTATGTAAGAGAATATTCTTATTCTTAGAAAATACACAGTGGGGCCAGGTGTTGTGGCTCACTCCTGTAATCTGAGCACTATGGGAGGCAGAGGCAGGCAGATCACAAGGTCAGGAGATTGAGACCATCCTGGCTAACACAGTGAAACCCCATCTCTACTAAAAATACAAAAAATAAAATAAGAATTAGCCGAGCGTGGTGGTGGGTGCCTGCAGTCCCAGCTACTCAGGAGGCTGAGGCAGGAGAATGGCGTGAACCCGGGAGGCAGAGCTTGCAGTGAGCCAAGATTGTGCCACTGCACTCCAGCCTGGGTGACACAGCGAGACACTGCAAAAAAGAAAAAAAAAAAAAAAAAAAAAAGGAAAGAAAATACACAGTAAAGGACTTATGGGGTATACAAAGTACTCTCAAAAAGTTCAGAAAAATTTTGTGTGTGCACATGCATACACACATAAAAAGAATGTGTGTACAAATGATAAAGCAATAAGGTGAAATGTTGGTGATAGATACATTTGAGTAAAGGGCATATGAATGTTCTTGTGCCACTCTTATTCTTGCAACTCTTCTAAAAGTTTTACATTACTTTCAAAGAAAAAAGAAGATATCTGAGGTTAACTCACCAATTTGTCTCAAGTCATCTGGTCTTTCAGAGGACATTACTAGGGGATGAACAGGCGAATCACAGGTGATAAATTTATACTAGCACATTTTTTTCTCAAAGTCTGTGAATTTCTTCCTCTGTATCATGCTGAGGGATTTCTAGGATCCCAGCATCTAGTCTAGATGTGAGTTAATGAGATCAGTAAACTAATAGAAGTACACCCTGGACTGGGCACAGAGTGGCTCATACCTATAATCTCAGTACTTTGGGAGGTCAAGGTGGGAGGATCACTTGAGCTCAGGAGTTTAAGACCAGCCTGGGCAACATAGTGAGCCCCCGTCTCTGCAAAAAATACAAAAATTAGCCAGGCATGGTGGTGCTTGCCTGTAGTCTCAGCTACTTGGGAGGCTCAGGTGGGAGAATTGCTTGAGCCCAGGAGTTCGAGGCTGCAGTAAGTTATGATTACACCACTGCAGCACTCTAGCCTGGACAACAGAATGAGACCCTGTAATAAAGAAAGGAAAGGAAAGGAAAGGAGAGGAGAGGAGAAGAGAGGAGAGGAGAGGGGGGGGGAGGGAAGGAAGGAAAGAAGGAAGAAAGGAAGGAAGGAAGGAAGGAAGGAAGGAAGGAAGGAAGGAAACACCCTGATGCTCCAGTTAGCAAACATTAGGACAAACTTCATTGCCCTTGGTACAGCATCCTTAATACTCAGGTTTCTGGTACATATAATGTAACAAATTCTTGGAAGTCTTTTGGAATCTTTGACATTGACTCTTCAGTTTGCCTACCCCAGGTATGCTGAAGCTTAATGCTGGTTACAGGTCTACTGTGAATGAGGGGTGGGACATGAAGATAATTGTTTTCCTCTAGAAAGGGAACACCCCCAGGAACGGAGGAAAAGTTTCATTAGCCCAAGGGGTGGCAGGGAAAGAGCTGCTTCCTCTGTCCAGGGATGAGTTTCTTTCAGCAGGGTCCCTCTTCAGTTTCAAAAAGTCCATACTTTGAGGTGAGAAATTAGGAACTTTTGGAAATGAGAAATTAGGAACTTTCATTTGTTTCACTTTTTATTATTATCCAGTGCTGTAAAACTCAGCATCTCTACCCGATAGGTCCCTTCTTTTCTTAATGTTATAGAGCAAAAACTATGCAGTTCCCCAGAGCCTCACCCTCAGTGAGCACCTTGTTGCAGGTAAGTACTGGCTATAGCTTACAATCATTGTTTCATTAGAAATTACTGGGGCCTGCTAGGTTCCTGCCCTGGAATACAAACGAACTTCATTGCTTCTTGCCCTCTTCCTGCCAGATCACTGGTGTATACTCATTATGAGAAATAGTTTTGGAATAAATCTTACATTTGGTTCTTTTCAAAGAACTTCCACATAAATTATCCTATATCCTTTATCATCATCATCACAACATTGTGAGATGGTAGGGCAGGTATTATCTGTGTTTTATAGTGGAGAAAATGAGAGACACAGCAGTTAAAGTCCCAAGCAACTCGGTTATGCAACTAGGACTAGAACTTGGGCTTTCAGTCTTAGTTTTAGTGAAGCATCCCAGGTTAATGAAAATAGTGCTAACTTCTTAAAAATACTTTGGAAATATTAAATGTATACAAAGAAGGTAGCAGAGACCCCTTTAATCCATGTGAAATAATTTTTGGGAAACCAAATCACAACATGATGTCTAAACTCAAACTCAAAACTTCTCTCTTTCCTACCAGTCTTCTCTCTCATCGTTTGTTTCTGTTGATGATACCATTATTCTTTGCTTACTGTTCTTCCCCTCTGCTCCCACCTCCGGTTGTACACTCCACCCATACTCTGAAGGCTGGAATCACTTTGCCACATGCATACCTCTTCAGTGGGGGTCATTCAAGAAGCTTCAAGCATGGATACCTCTTTTGGCACATGATAAACATTTTGTACTTTTGCCCCACCAAATTTAAAGTGTAGGCTGCTCCCACTGCAACCCTCTCTGTGCTTTGCAGTCATGGGCAACTCCAACCAGTCTTTAAATTATTTTTTTAGGTGTGCCTCAGTCACTACCCCTTGGGCTTTCTTAGCATCAAAGGGCACATATCAAGTGTTGTCCAAATTCCAGAGGACACATATCAAGCTCAGAATAGTTAGTTCTTTTGATGGCTTGAAGATTGGGGGAGTGGGGAGAGAAATGCACAGTATTAAAACAACCTTCAAAGTATTTTTCACTCATCAGTTATCCTTCCTGATCACTCACAGCTTCCCTTGAATACGCTGGAGGCTGGTAGTGGGCTAGGACTTACAGAACCTTTTTCCTAATGTATTAAACATACCCTCCATTAGATAATCTAATATTTCCATTTAGAATGATGAGTATTTGCCATGTATATTTTTCAGTAACAATTTTGAGACAAAAATTCCCGTGTTAATATGATGCTTCATGGGTAAAAGATACAAACACAAACAGTGAAAACACAAAACAACAGGGATCCTGGCTCACATAGCCTAATCTTCTGAAAGTCCCCACAGTTTTATACTGAGTTATAATGCATGTGATAATTTGTGATATTGTTATCTATTCAATTAAAAAAATAGCACAAGTTGGTCTACCAACATTTGGTGCAAAGGAGGAGATAGTAGTGGACATTAAAATCTCAGATCTAGATGGCTTCAAGATGGTGGAATAAGGAACTAAAAAAAAACCACTCCTATATGAAAACAATAAGAACACTAGCCCAAAAGTTTCGAAAACAACTTTTTTAGAAACCTGGAAATTAACCAAAAGATTTGAACATTTATTTCCCTAGAGAAGATACACAAATGGCCAATAAGCACATGAAAAGATGCTTAATATAATTAATCATTAGGGAAATGGAAATCAAAACCACAATGAGATATCACTTCATACCCACAATAATGATATGATGATTATAATGGTTAAGAAATATTATATATCTATATCTATCTATATATATGGACAACAATAAATGTTGACATAATTACCCTTATCCACACTGGTGAAAATGTAAAATGGGGCAGCTGCTCTGGAATGCAGTCTGACAATTTTTGAAATGGTTAAACACAGAGTTATAATATGATTTATCAATTCCCCTCCTAGATACACACACACACACACACACACACACACACACATATATATCTCCACAAAAAAATTATACACAAGTGTTCATAGCTGCATTATTCATAATATCCAAAAAGTAGAAAGAACTCAAATGTCCGTTGACTGATAAATAGATAGAATGTAGTATATTCACACAATTAAATATTATTTGGCAATAAAAAGAAATGAAGTACTGACATCTGCTACAACATCAATGCACCTTAAAAACATTATAATTCATGAAGAAAGCCAGTCAGAAAGATGACATATTGTATGATCCCATTTATATATAATGTTCAGAATAGGCAAATCTGTAGAGGCAGAGAGTAGATTAGTGGTTGCTAGTGGGAGGGAGGAATGAGGAGTGACTGGTGATGAGTATGAGGGTTGTTCTGGAGTGATGAAATGTTCTAGAATTAGGTAGTGGTGATGGTTGCACAACATTGTGAATACATTAAAAACCACTAAATTGTATATTTTAAAATGGTAATGTTTTGGTATGTGAATTATACCTCAAAAAATCTGAGATCTGTAAAACTGCTTACTGTTTCATTGCAAACAAATACAAACAGAAGTTCTAATGATCTAATGATCAAGAGCTCCACTTACCAAGTTAGGGACTGACATGTAAATGCAACTCACTTTCTTGGATTTACAGCAAGAGGCAGAAACACTGTGTCCTGATGCCTCTTAAAATTATCCTTTTCCCTGCAAATGAAATTAAAATGGAATAGTAGATGATGTTTTTTGAGAATATGCTTAAATATTGTTTACAAATTTGCCATTCATCTTCTCAAGCAAGAAAACGGTGTCACTCTCTTCAAAATTATAAAAATCGAAAAGCCTCTTTTTTTTTTTTTTGAGACAGAGTTTTGCTCTTGTCACCCAGTCTGGAGTGCAGTAGTGCGATCTCGGCTCACTGCAACCTCCGCCTCCACGGTTCAAGCAATTCTCCTGCCTCAGCCTCCTGAGTAGCTGGGATTACAGGTGCCCACCACCGTGCCTGGCTAATTTTTTTGTATTTTTAGTAGAGACATGGTTTCGCCATGTTGGCCAGGCTGGTCTTGAACTCCTGACCTCAGGCGATCCGCCCGCCTCGGCCTCCCAAAATTCTGGGATTACAGGCATGAGCCACCGCGCCTGACCAAAAATGGAAAAGCCTCTTTAAACAGAGCTGCAATTGCTTAAAATTCCCGAGTGTCTACATATTTGAGAATTTTCACTGAATGTTAAAGGTTGATTCATTTGAAAGAAAATGGAAGCAAAAGAGTGAATCGTATAGAAAGGAGGGAGAATAGGAGTTTTTTACATAGAATCATAGTTACCCAGGTAACTATGATTTTACAAAACCATTATTCTGATTTTACAAAAGCCATTACAGGATCTTAGGATACTGGGGTGAAAGAAGGGCATTGTAACATATTATTCATCTTTGTTCCTTCGCTGTTTGTTCAGTGTAGACAATGAGATAGGTAGAAGGTAAATTGAAGTTATGGAGAAATTCAAACATCCCTTTGGTAAAGTGTACCTTCACCTTTGAAGTATTATGGTACAGTAAGGTAGTAGTGAAAGGATTCTGGAAGACCAATCCTCTGGGAGCACCTAAATGATGAGTCATCAAAAAAAAGCAGAAAACACCTTAATCAAACACCTTAATCCAATTATGTGTTCTTGCACTAGTCTATTGTTTGAATTAACACTACTACACAGGCTCAGCAGGAATACTTTGAGCACACCCCTACCTGAGACAACCATAGTGAATAAAGGCCAACAATATGCTGAGAAACACAGACAAGTCTATGGGTAAGAAAACCAAAATATCTTCCTCTTCCTGCACATAACCAAGATATTTCTGTAGCTGGAACACTATTGCAAGCTCTAATTTCTTCACCTTGAGAAGAACTGAATGGAGCTAAAGAAAAGCCATAGGAGACCGGGTGCAGTGGCTCACACCTGTAATCCCAGCACTTTGGGAGGACGAGGCGGGTGGATCATGAGGTCAAGAGATCGAGACCATCCTGGTCAACATGGTGAAACCTTATCTCTACTAAAAATACAAAAATTAACTGGGCGTGGTGGTGTGTGCCTGTAGTCCCAGCTACTCGGGAGGCTGAGGCAGGAGAATTGCTTAAACCCGGGAGGTGGAGGTTGCAGTGAGCCGAGATCACACCACTGCACTCTAGCCTGGAGACAGAGAGAGACTCCGTCAAAAAAAAAAAAAAAAAAAAAAAAAGAAAAAGAAAGAAAAGAAAAGGAAAGAAAAGAAAAAGAAAGAAAAGACATGCCAGAGAAGAAAATTTCAAAAATCAAGCAAACAGAGGGGATAGTTATGTGAGATCATGCTAAATAAATAACATCATATAATTTTCAGGCTAGAAAAATGAAGGCCAAGAAGTGATATTATTGTTTACTATGAAATCAGCATGGTGACTGTAGGCTTATTTGTCACCTCCTAATATTAGAATTTTTAATTCCTGACCTTCTCCAGCCATGTTGTAACATATATTGATGTTTTTGAACTTGAAAGCTCAGCCTTATCCCATATGTAAGGCACTCTGCAAGTAGCCAGGCTATCTAGGAGCTCCCAAAAGCCAGCAGAGTCTGGCTTCCCTAAGCCTGTCATATAGTAAATGAGCTCTAAACACTTCATTTCTTCAATTCCTCATGTTTTTCTGTTTCCTTACCATCTTTTGCTAGTCTGCATGTCTGGGATTGCGCCTTGATTTCCTGGATTTGCCCTCCTGCTTCCTTCCCCAGCTCCTTCCCCCATTCTCCATATTCTGAGTTGCTGATTGGAGTTTTGCTCTAAACTGGATGGGCCACTCCAAACCACACTGCTGACTCCAAACCACATTGCTGACTCTCACTTTATTCACAGGCTCATTCATTTCAGTTGGGAGGCGCTTGCTGCCATTCTTCACCTTCTGGACTGACTCCCTTAGATGCTGATGCTAGTATAGATCAAGACCTAGACTATCTTGAACTTCTGGCCAGTAATTTAAATTGTTAGCCAGCGCCTTTAGGAGTAAGTCCAGCAATGGATTTAGTTTTCCCAACCTGAGTCCCATTGTTCACAGCTTCCTCCTTTCCCTGTGGTCTTTCTGCTGAGTTACTACTTCACATATATAGATTCACTTAAAGTATAAGCACAATGAGTTGTGTTGCCCATTTCCCACTTTACCTTTGGTCCAGTTTCACAATTTTGAAAAGATTAGACTTAAGAGAAAAAGGAGGTAAATTAGACTACTTTGCAATAGCCAAAAAGTGGAAACATCCCAAATGTCTATCACCTGGTATGTAGATAAATAAAACATAGTATATCTATACAATGGAACATTATTCATCACGAAAAATAAGTAGGTGGTACTAGAAACTGGGAAGGGCAGGGGGAGAGGGAGATGATGAAAAGTTGGCTAATGGTACAAAAATACAATTAGATAGAATAAATAATTTATAGTGTTTGGTAGTACAGTAGGGTGACTATAGCTAACAATAATTTATTGTATATTACATAATAGCTAAAGAGAAGATTTGAAATGTTCTCAACACAAGAAATGTTTGAGGTGATGGATATACCAACTGTCCTGATCTAATCATTACACATTGTATACATGTATCCAAATATCACATGTATCCCATAAGTATTTGCAATTATTATGTACTAACAAAAAAGACATACAGTCTGATACATACTACAACATAGATGAAACTTGAAAAGAAGAAACATGAAGTGAAAGAAACCAGTCACAAAAAAACACATATTATATGATTTCATTTCTATGAAATGTCCAGAATAGGCAAATTTGTAGAGATATAAAGTAACTTAGTGGTTGCTTATGTCTAGGAAGACAGAGGAATGAATGAGGAATGACTGCCAATGGGATATGAGTATTTCTTTTAAGAGGTTTTAAAATGTTTTAAAATTGTGGTAATGGTTGCACAACCCTGTGAATATATTTTAAAATATTGATTTCTGTTCTTTAAGTAGGTTAATTTTATGGTATATTAATTATATCCCAATAAAGCTGTTAACAGTGAAAAAAGAAAACATTTAATTGTACTCTTTGAAAGGGTGGAGTTTATGGTATGTGAATTATATCTCAATAAAGCTACTTTAAAAAAGAGAAGACACAGCCGGGTGCGGTGGCTCACGTCTGTAATCCCAGCACTTTGGGAGGCCGAGGCAGGCGGATCACCAGGTCAGGAGATCAAGACCATCCTGGCTAACACAGTGAAACTCTGTCTCTACTAAAAATACAAAAAAATTAGCCGACCGTGGTGGCAGGCGCCTGTAATCCCAGCTGCTCGGGAGGCTGAGGCAGGAGAATGGCGTGAACCCAGGAGGCGGAGCTTGCAGTGAGCCGAGAATCGTGCCACTGCACTCCAGCCTGGGAGAAATAGCGAGACTCTGTCTCAAAAAAAAAAAAAAAAAAAAAAAAAGAGAGAGAGAGAAGACACAAATAAGTAAAAAAAGTCCTGTGTTCATGGATTGGATTGGAAGACTTAACATTGTTAAAATGTCAATACTATCCAAAATAATCTACAGAGTTGATGAAATCCTTATTTAAAATCCCAATGATAGTCTTTGCAGAAATAGAAAAATCTACACTAAAATTCATATGGAATCTCAAGGGATCATGAATAGTCAAAACAGTCTTGAGAAAGAAGAACAATGCTGTAAGTCCCAAAACTCCTGATTTCAACATTTATTACAAAGCTACAATAGTCAAAACAGTATGGTACTGGCATAAAGACAGACATATAGAACAGTGCAATAGAATAGAGAGCCCAGAAATAAACTCTTGCATATATATTCAAACAATTTTCATTAACGATGCCAAGAGCATCCAAAGAGAAAAGGACAGTCTTTTCAAAAAATGGTGTTGCGAAAACTGGATATCCACATGCAAAAGAATGAAGTTGGACCCTAACCTTAAACTATATACACAAATTAACTCAAAATGGATTAAGGACCTAAATATAAGGCCTAAAATTATAAAACTTTTGGGAGAAAACATAGGGGAAAATCTTCATAACGTTGGATTTGGCAATGATTTATTGGATATAACGCCAAAAACACAGACAACAAAGGAAAAATAGATAAATCAGACCTCATCAAAAGTAAAAGCTTGTGTGCACCAAAGGATGCTATCAACAGAATAAAAAGGCAACTCATGGAATGGGAGAAAATATGTGAAAGGCATATGTCTGATAAGGGATTAATATTCAGAATATATAAAGAACACTTTCAGGTCAACAACAACAAAACAAACAACCCAATTAACAAATGGGCAAAGAAAGGACTTCAACAGACATTTCTCCAAAGAAAATATACACATGACCAATAAGCACATGAAAAGATGTTCAACACTATTGATCGTTAGGGAAATACAAGTCAAAACCACAGTGAATACCAGTTGACATTCATTGGGATGACTATTATTTTTTTAAAAAACAGAAAACTGTAAGTATTGGTGAGGATGTGGAGAAATTAGAAACCTTGTGCATTGCTGGTGGGAATGTAAAATGGTGCAGCTGCTGTGGAAAATGCATGCAATTCCTCAAAGAATTCGACATAACTATGCAGAAGAATGAATTCATACTCTCATCTCTCATTGTATAAAAAATCAAATGAAATGGATTAAATACTTAAGTCTTAAGATCTGAAATTATAAAACTACAGGAAGAAAATATTGGGGAAATGCTTTGGGACATTGGTCTAGGCAAAGATTTTTGGGTAATACCTCAAAAGCCCAGGCAACAAAAGCAAAAATAGACAAGTGTGATCACATCAAGCTAGAAAACAGTCAACAAAGTGTAGAGACAACCTACAGAATGGGAAAAAATATTTGCAAACTATCCATCTGACAAGCGATTAATCATCAGAATATATAAGAAATTCATCTCAACAGCAAAAATAATCTGATTTTAAAATGGGCAAAAGCTCTGAATAGACATTTCTCAAGAGAAGATATACAATGGTTAACAGGTATATGAAAAAATGTTCAATATCACTAATCATCAGGGAAATGCAAATGAAAACCACAATGAAATATCATCTCACCCCAGTTAAAATGGATTTTAACAAAAAGAAAAAAAATAACAGATGCTAGCGAGGATGTGGAGAAAGGGGAACACTCATACACTGTTGGTGGGAATGTAAATTAGCATAGCCAGTATGGAAAACAGTAGGGAGGTTTCTCAAAAAACTAAAATTAGAACTACCATATGATCCAGCAAAATCCCACTGCTGGGTATATACCCAAAAGAAGGGAAATCAGTATATCAAAGAGATATCTGCTCTCCCATGAAGCACTATTCACAAAAGCCAAAATATGGAATCAACCCATGTGTTCATGTATAGACGAATGGAAAAAGAAAATGTGTACATAAACACAATGGAATACTATTCAGCCATAAAAAAGAATGAAATTCTGTTATGTGTAATAGCATGGATGGAACTGGAGGTCATTATCCTAAGTGAAATAATCCAGATATAGAGAGACAAATATCCATATGTTCTCACTCATATGTGGGAGCTAAAAAAAAAGTGGATGTAATGGAGGTAGAGAGTTGAGTGGTGGTTATCAGAAAATGGGAAGGGTAGGAGATTGTGGAGATGAAGAGAGGTTGGTTAATGGGTACAAAAATACAGTTAGCTAGAAGGAATAAGATCTAGTGTTTGATAGTACGGTAGGGCAACTATAGTTAACAATAATTTTTTCTATATTTCAAAATAGCTGAAGGAGAAGAATTAGAATGTTTCCAACAGTGAAGAAATAAATGTTTGGAGTGATGGATATCCCAATTGCCCTGGTTTGATCATTACACATTGTATGCATGTATCAAAATATCACATGTACCCCCAAAATATGTACAACTATTGTTTATCAATAAAAGAGTAAACATAGGCTTAACATATGATCCAGAAAATATACTTCTGGCTATATAACCAAAATAATTGAAAGCAGGGAGTCAAACAGATATTTGTACACCTGTATTCATTGCAGCATTATTTACAATAGCCAAAAGATGGAATCAACTCAAATGTTCATCAATGGATAAATAGCTAAGGCAATTGTGGTCTATTCATACAGTGGAATATTCTTTGGTCATAAAAAGGAGTGAAGTACTGATACATGCTACAAAATGGATCAACCTTCAAAACATTATACTAAGTGAAATAAGCAAGTCATAGAAAGACAAATACCTACATGATCTTACTTATCTGAAGTATCTGAAGTAGTTAAGTTCAAAAAGACAGAAAGTAGAATGGTGGTTGCCAGGGGCTGGGGGGAGGGCAAAATGAGGTGGTGGTAGTTCAATTTTGCAAGATGAAAATGTTCTGGAGATTGCTTGTACAACAATGCGAATATACTTTACATGAATAAACTACACTTAGAAAGAGTGAAGGTGGTAAATTTGATGTTAAGTGTTTCTTTTCAACCACAATTTAAAATTTTTAAAAGGAAAGAGAAAATAAATGGAGGTTCTACTTTACAGGCAGCAAACTTAAGGACATAATTAGCCACTCAAGAGCTGGTATAGGTTCAAAATGTAAATAAGTTTAAGAAAGGTCTATCTACAATTATGAGCGATTTTTAACCAAACTTGGGATGTTTTGGTTGACACCTCAGATCTTTAAAAGGATTACTATAGAGGGGATCATTAGGCTGTCAAACAAAGGAGCTTCTGTTACATGGAAAAGAGGGAATATTCTAATAGAATGAGACTATTCTTATCTTCCAATAAAATTAAAAGTCTGCAGCATGCCTGTTTCAATATTTGATTGCTTAAATAACATGACTTTAATGGAGATTTGTTGAAGCAAAGTGATACTGCACAGAGCTTTGTCAAACAACCAAACCAAAACAGTGCTATATACGATGTATTTAACTAATTGAAAGGACTTTTATTCATTATAGTTCTATGTTTTTATGGCAGATGTTGACAGTTTACTATTGTTTCAGAATCAAATGTCAAGTTATTCCTGTTCAGAATTTTCCATTTCCATTTCGAAAGAATTCCATCTGCAGCTGTATTTATAGTGAACTCTATGCTTGCAAAAACCCAGCATTTTTAAGCAGGTTTGTCAATAGGCTTGAAGGAATACATGCAAGCACTGGAGACCTTCCTGGGTTAATTAATTCTCTTTTCAGGCATTAGAACCTACACAAGTAGGCCAGCTGGAGGTGAATGTTTTCTTTGAAAGTGGTAATTGTTTGCCTTACCAATTGTTTGCGTTTCCACATCTCTCCCAGTCAAATTTTCCAGAACTCAGAAACTAAATATCAGGAGAAGCTTTTTCCCCCTCCCCTTCCCCGGGAAAATGAATATGTAGATGAACTAGGATAATAATTGAGAATAATACAGATAGTTTGAAGGTCTGGGTGATTCATACAAATAATAACAAAGATGGGACTACGGGCTTCTGCTAAATATAGCATATAGAAATTGCTGTGGCATGGTGAGTATGTTATTGTGCTTCAATTCACATTTTCTTTCCTTCTTTTGTTGCTTCTAAGATGCCTATTTTTCACACTCTCCACTTTCCTTCCAGCAGAGTGAGGAGGAGATGAGCTCCCTGCATCCCCTAGCACATGTAAAATCCAGGGAGCCAGCCCTTTTCCATCCCCAGTGGGGAGCACTTTGTCTTGGCATCAATAGAGGCGTGGGGGTTAGGAAGATCTACAACTAAGCTGGGAGTTTCTTGCATAACTGGCCTTTATCACTCCAAAGCCAAACTCACCCGAGAGTCGGCTTCCCAGTGCAGCAAAACACCAACGTTTTCTATCTTTCTTCCTGTTTGCATTCAAGTATGTCTGATACACCCTTGGATCAATTGACCAGGCCTGCTGCTTGAAGTGCCGTGAGGCCAGGGAGGCAGTTCCATGTTCCACACTATTCGCTGGGCTGGCTGCATGGACTTAGGTGCCAGTCTGTGTCTCATGGCCCTTAGCTAACTAGCGCAGGGCCTGAGGTTGGGATACAAAATTCCCTTGATTAACCTGAAGTTGGTGAACAGAGCTGGAATGAGGAAAAGGCTGCCAAAGTAACACCCCCCCGCTCCCACCAACCTATCACCACCTCCTTCCAATTTTCCTTGTCTTTTAGAGTAGGGAAACAAGTTTTCCTACAAGTGCAATGAAATGAACTGTTTTAGAGGCTTCTTTCACACACACACCCCACATGCTTGAGTTCACAAGTTATGCAAATGTTACATAATCTCAAAAATGATCTCTTGGCAGACCTTGAAAGGTTATATCGTCTCAACAATCACAAATATGGAAGGAGGATAAGTTGGTCAAAGTGGGACAATGTTTGCCAACATAGCAACTCTGGACACTTCAGACCAGAGGTTGGCAGACCGTGGCCTGTGGGACAAATCTGGTCCATGGTCTGCTTTTGTATGGCCTATGAGCTAACAATAGATTTTTACATTTTTAAATAGTTGAAAAAAAATCAAAAGAAGATTTTTTTTTATTATGTGAAAATTATATAAATTGAAATTTCGGTGTTCATAAATACAATTTTACTGAAACATAGCCACATTCATTAGTTTATACATTTCCTGTGGCTGCTTCTGTGCTGCAGTGGCAGAATTTAGTAGCTGCAACAAAGACCATACATAGCACTGTCATTGCTTTGCACTCTTGATTTATACACTGCAAATTGCAGTGGCATAACTATAACTTGACAGTGTTTTGAGTGCTGCAAGTATTTACTGAAATGTAAGATATTTTCTCTTACTACTGTGTACCAATCGTGTCAAAACAAGACAGGAAAAGCAGACTTCTGATGTTGCACTTTTAAGGCACAATAGAGTATGGATTATTTTGTTAACAAATTAGATGGCAAAACACTGTGTATACTGTGCAACAACATAATAGTAATAACATTCACGAGGTCAGAAGATCGAGACCATCCTGGCCAACATGGTGAAATCCCATCTCTACTAAAAATACAAAAATTAGCTGGGCGTGGTGGCACGTGCCTGTAATCCCAGCTACTTGGGAGGCTGAGGCAGGAGAATTGCTTGAACCTGGGAGGTGGAGATTGCAGAGCAAGACACCGTCGCCAACAAAATAATAATACAAATAGAAAATGACCTCTAAGGGCTGTAAGTTCCATGTGTTTTTCTCCTGCCATGACTAGTGTATAATTTATACACTGCAAATTGCAGTGGCGTAAGTATAACTTGACAGTGTTTTGAGTGCTGTAAGTATTTACTGGAATGTAAGATATTTTCTCTTGCTAGTGTGTACAATCATGTCAAAATAAGACAAGAAAAGCAGACTTCTGATGTTGCACTTTTAAGGCACAATGGAGTAGGGATTATTTTGTTAACAAATTAGATGGCAAAGCACTGTGTATATTATGCAACAACATAATAGTTATGCTAAAAGAATACAATATACATCACCGTTATCAGACTAAGCACTGATAACAATATTCTCAAATCGCATTAGAGAAAATTTAGAAAATTTAAAACAGAATATCTAATCACAGCAGAACTTCTTCACAAACATGTTGTCTGGTAGCACCCTGAATGAGACACAAGTTAACAGCTTTCTCCACAGTAAAAGCAGCAGGGACAAAGGAACAGGTAACTTCATAGCCTTGTTCACAGTAGTTGCTGCTCCACAGGTCAGTGTTGCTCTGTGCCTCTGGTTCATGTGGATTTCTTCTCTCATTTCATCAGCACTGCTGTGTTAGTACCTCCATAGAGATAGGGGGCTCATGGTGTCTAATGTCTCCTTCCCTGTCTTGCCTTTCAAGAGAAAGTGTGCCGTGGTTCATAAAAGGAATAGGCCAAAGACCCCAGGCTTGCTCATTGGGATGGAAGTTAGTCCAAAGTGAGAAAGAGTTGGGTGGGAGGTGGGCCCTGATGGGGACCTCGGTGTTGGTGCACAGTGTGGCAGATGAGGAATGAAAGCCAAACTGCCCTGTTCACACCAACTTCTTTCTCACAGACCTCTGGCCCTACGGACCATATCTTATCACTTGATACCTGGTTTTTCTGTTTAAAAAATATTGTTCTAGTAGCCCCTTTACAGAATTAGAGGCCTAAAGTTCCTGATGACTTCTCTTTCCTTTTTTTCTCTTGTTATGTGCAAGGAAAATCTATAGAACAGGAAATTGAGGATGACTGAATTTTGCCTTAGTTGGTACAATGAAAGGTTTACAGAGGGAGAATTCTTGGGACAGGTATTCAGAGTAATTCTGTCTATGTTGGTTTGGAGCAGATAAAAGCTGGGCTGTGCTATGGATTGGATATTTGTCCTCTCCAAATCTCATGTTGACATGTGACTGTATTAGGCCATTTTTGCATGGCTATAAAGGAATACCTGAGGCTGGGTAATTTATAAGAAAAGAGGTTGAATTGGCTCATGGTTCTGCAGGCTGTACAGGAAGCATAGTGGCATCTGCTTCTGGGGAGGCTTCAGAGAGCTTTTCCTCATGGTGCAAGGCAAAGTGGAAGCAGGCACTTCACGTGGTGAAAGCAGGAGCAAGAGAGCAGGGTTGGGGGGGGGGGGTGCCACACACTTTTAAACAACCAGATGCTGTGAGAACTCACTCACTGTCATGAGAACAGCATTATGGGGATGGTGCTAAGCCATTCATGAGAAGTTGGCCCCATGGTCCAATCATCTCCCACCAGGCACCATCTCCAACATTGAGGATTACAATTCAACCTGAGATTTGCCGAGCGACACACATCCAAACTGTATTACTGACTTCCAATATTTGAGGTAAAGCCTAGTGGGAGATGTTTGGGTCATGGGGGTGGATTCCTCAGGAATGGTTTGGTGCCATCCTGGTGGTAATGAGCGAGTTCTTGCTCAGTTCTTTTCCTTGAGAGCTGGTGTTAAAAAGAGTCTGGCACCTCTGCCGTCTTTCTCTTGCTCCTTCCCTGACCATGTGATCTCTGCATATGCAGGCTCCCTTTCACCTTCTTCTATGAATGGAAGCAGCCTGAAGCCCTCACCAGAAGCAGATGCTGGTGCCACACTTCTCGTGCAGCCTGCAGAACTATGAGCCAAATAAACCCTTTTCTATGTAAATTATGCAGTCACCAGTATTCCTTTATAGCAATGCAAACAGATTCAGACAAGCTGTAAAGCTTTCCCTAAAGTTTTCCCAGTTAACACCAGCATCTCCTTCACAGACCTCTACTACCCTGGGCCCATCAGTTTTGAGGACCTTGCCTTTTCTCCTTTTGAGAGGCTAAGAAAGAGCAGTTGCCTTAGTGTTTTCACAGAAATCAGGAACTGGAAATGCTGTCAGATTTTGCATTTTCCCTGAGTGCCATCTATTTTCAATAGAAACATTTGTGCACTGACTGCAAGGGAGATGGATCAAGAGTACTGCACCCCTTGCTTCATATGCTGGAAGACAGCCCAAAAGGAGAATTTGGGCTCCCACATACCAGAGCTCTGGTATGTGTCTAGAGAGAGGAAGTAGTGGTAGAGGAAATGTTGCTGCCCTGAGAAATCCAGAATCTTGTTCATAGGCCTCTGCTGCCCTCCTGTCCCAATTTTTGTTAAGATAAGCATTTAATTTAAGAATAGTTTTATTTGTGCATTTATTTATTTAATTTTTTTTTTGAGATGGAGTCTTGCTCTGTTGTCCAGGCTGGAGTGCAATGGTGTGATCTTGGCTCACTGCAACCTCCACCTCCTGGGTTCAAATGAGTCTCCTGCCTCAGCCCCCTGAATAGGTGGGATTACAGGCACCTGCTGCCATGCCTGGCTAATTTTTGCATTTTTAGTAGAGATGGGGTTTTGCCGTGTTGGTCAGCCTGGTCTTGAACTCCTGACCTCAGGTGATTCACTCGCCTCGGACTCCCAAAGTGCTGGAATTACAGACGTGAGCCACCACACCCAGCCAAGAATAGTTTTAGATGTATAGAAAAGTTGTGAAGATAGCACAGAGAATTCCTAGGTACACTATATTCAGGTTTCATTGATTTTTCCCAAAGATTCTCTTTCCTTTCCAAGATCCCATCCAAGATGCCACCTATGTTGAAAGTTTGTGAAGGCTGCCATAACAAAATACTAGAGAGTAGGTGGCCTAAACAACAGAAATTTAATTTTACACACTTCTGGAGGCTAGAAATATGAGATCAAGGTGTTGGCAGGTTGAGTTTCTCTTTTTTAAAACATTTTATTTTACTTTAAATTCTGGGATACATGTGCTGAACGTGCAGGTTTGTTACATAGGTATACATGTGCCATCGTGGTTTGTTGCACCTATCAACCCATCATCTAGGTTTTAAGCACAGCCTGCATTAGGTATTTGTCCTAATGCTCTCCCCACCCTTTCCCCTGACTCCCTGACAGGCCCCAGTGTGTGATGTTCCCCTCCCTGTGTCCATGTGTTCTCATAGTTCAACTCCCACTTATGAGTGAGAACATGCAGTGTTTGGTTTTCTATTCCTGTGTTAGTTTGCTGAGGATGATGATTTCCAGCTTCATCCATGTCCCTGTAAAGGACATGAACTCATTCTTTTTTATCACTGCATAGTATTCCATGTTGTGTATGTGTATATGTGCCACATTTTCTTTATCCAGCCTTTCACTGATTGGCATTTAGGTTCATTCCAAGTCTGCTATTGTTCTCTTGAAGCCTCCCTCTTTGGTTTACAGATGGCTCTTTTATCCCTGTGTCCTCAGATGGCCTTTTCTCTGTGTGCGTACATTCCTGGTGTCTTTTCCTCTTCTAATGAGGACGATAGTTCCATTGAATTAGAGCCCCACCATTATGACCTCATTGAACCTTAATTATCTTTTTTTTTTTTTTTTTTGAGATGGAATTTTGTTCTATTGTCCAAGGTGGAGTGCAATGGCATGATCTTGGCTCACTGCAACCTCTGTCTCTTGGGTATAAGTGATTCTCCTGCCTCAGCCTCCCAAGTAACTGGGATTACAGGCGCCCACCATCACACTGGGGTAATTTTTGTATTTGTAGTAGAAACAGGGTTTTACCATGTTGGCCAGGCTGACCTTGAACTCCTGACCTCAAGTGATCTGCCTACCTTGGCCTCCCAAAGTGCTGGGATTACAGGCATGAGCCACCATGCCCAGCCTAACTTTAATTATCTTTTAAAATTATCTTCAAGTAAAGTCACATTGACAGCTAGGATTTCAACAAATGAATTTTATATTAAAAAAAACTTTTAGGTTCAGGAGTACATGTGAAGGTTTGTTATATAGGTAAACTCATATCATGGGGATTTGACGTACAGATTATTTCATGAGTCAGATACTAAGCCTACTACCCAATAGTTATTTTTTCTGCTCCTCTCCCTCCTCCTACCCTCCAACCTCTGTTAAGCCCCCGTTAATGTTGTTCCCCTCTATGTGTCCATGAGTTCCCATCATTTAGCTCCTACTTATAAGTGAGAATACACGGTATTTGGTTTTCTGTCCCTGCGTTAGTTTGCTGAGGATAATGGCCTCCAGCAAATGGTTTTCCAGCAACAGCGTTCATGCTTTCTCCACAGCATGTTTTCTTGTTTTTTGCAATATAGACAGATTTAATAATTATTTCAATGTATCTTTTGTCCTCCTGCATTTTACCATAAACAGTAAGGAGAAACCAGACCATGCCTTCAACAGTTTGCTTTGAAATCTCTTCAGCTAGATACCTGAATTCATCACTTTTAACTTCTAATTTCCACAAACACTAGAATGCAATTCAGCCAAGTTTTAAAAAATCACTATATTTATTTATTTGAGACAGGATATCATTATGTTGCCTAGGCGGGAGTGCAGTGACACAATAATGGCTCACTGCAGCCTCAATCTCTGGGGCTCAAGCCATCCGCCCCCCTTAGCCTCCCAAATAGCTGGGAACACAGACTCTTGCCATCAAGCTCAGCTAATTTTAAAAATTTTTGCGTAGAGACAGGGCTTCACTATGTTGCCCAGGCAGGTTTCAACTCCTGGGCTCAAGTGATCCACCCTCCTAGGCCTCCCAAAGCTCTGGAATTATAAGCATGAGCTGCCATGCCTGGCTTAAAAATCACTTTTATAACAAGGATCATTTTTCCTCCAGTTTCCAATAACATGTTCTTCATTTCTGTCTGATACATCATGATAATCACTTTTAACATCCATATTCCTACCAACAGTCTCTTCCAGGCAATTTTCTTAGACCATTCTGGCTGCCATAAAAAATATCAAACTGGGCCGGGCACGGTGGCTTATGCCTATAATCCCAGTACTTTGGGAGGGCAGATCACCTGAGGTCGGGAGTTTGAGACCGGCCTGACCAACATGGAGAAACCCCTTATCTACTGAAAATACAAAAAAGTAGCTGGGCATGGTGGCGCATGCCTGTAATCCTGGCTACTCGGGAGGCTGAGGCAGGAGAATCTCTTGAACCCAGGAGGCAGAGGTTGTGGTGAGCTGAAATTGTGCCATTGTACTCCAGCCTGGGCAACAAGAGCGAAACTCCATCTCAAAAAAAAATAAAATAAAATAAAATAAAGAAAAATCAAACTGAGAAGCTTAGAAGCAACCAAAATTTATTTCTCACAGTTCTGAAAGCTGAGAAGTCTGGGATCAAGGCAGATTTGGTGTCTGGTGAGGGCCCGTTTCCTGGTTCATAGATGGTACCCTCTCACAGTCCCCTCACATCGTGGAAGGAGTAAACAAACTCCCTTGGGCTTCTTTTATAAATGCAACAATTTTATTCATTAAGGCTCCACCCTCACTGCCTAATCACTTCCCCAAAGGCCCCACCTCCTAATACCATCACCTTGCGGGTTAGGATTTCAGCATATGAATTTTGGGAGAGACACAAACACTGAGAACATAGCAGCAATCTAAACATTTTCTAACATGAACCTCAAAACTCTTCCAGTCTGTATCCATTACCCAGTTCCAAAACTACTTCCACATTTTTAGGCATTTGTTACAGCAGCACCCCACTTCTTGGTACCAAAATCTGTATTAGTCTTCTAGGGTTGCTGTAACAAAGTACCACAGAGTGGGTCACTTAAACGACAGAAATTTATTTTCTCACACTTCTGGAGGCTGAAAGTCCAAGATCAAGGTGTTAGCAGGTGTGTTTTCTCCTGAGGCCTCTTTCCTTGGCTTCCAGATGTTATTTTCCCTCTGTGTCCCCACATGTCTTTTGTCTGTGTGTATGCACTCCTGTTGCCTCTTCCTTTCCTTATTAGAACACTAGTCTTTTTGGATTAGAGCTCCATCCTGATGATCTCACTTAAACTCAGTTTCCTCTGTAAAGACGCTATCTGCAAACATAGTCACGTTGGGGGTTAGGACTTCAACACATGAATTCAGGGGGAAATAATTCATTCCACAACACAATTTCTCTTCTCTTTTTGATAGGTCAAGACTGACCATCTATATTTCTACCTTTACTGAGATTGAAGACTGGAAATACCATTAGCTTTTTCATTTTTCCAGAAATTCATTTTCTATATCAAAAGGAAAAAATGGACTGGTAGTCATTTTAAGGTGAACAGATCATGATAGATAATTGCCTTGTTTGGTACTGGAAAGCCATTTGCAGGTACCTTTAGAGGATTGACCCAGACAGGCACCTCTGCTTATCAGGCCACAGTATTTGAGAAACACTGGTAGAAGAGGAACTGTCCTGTTCACATTTCTCATTCTTCACTGGCCTTTGCTGCTCTCTGCCTCTGGTTTAATGCTATCCCTCAGTAACATGCATGACTCTACCATTTTGAGAACATTGCCAGTAGCCCCTTTATAGAACTAGAGGTCTCAAGTTTACAGTGGCCATGATGACTTCTGTAGTTCAGTTTATGCCCAAAGAAAAGAATGTGTGAAGAAAAGGCACAAAAGGGACTGTAAGAGAATGATATCACCAAAAATGGCAGAGTCTCTGCCAGGAATTTCTGAAAGATCTCTCCTCCATAAAAGTCATGAGGAAAATGTCCAAAAAAGGTGAGAATTGGCTTTTTTCAGAACACTGGAGATTAACCAATGGTTTGTGCAAATCAGGGAGCACTTATTCAAGAAAAACGGCTGACTAGGTAAGAATGATGAGCTTGACATCCTCTTAATTTGCTTTAGACCCATCTCCCTTTATCCAGCTCCCTAATATCTTTGAAAACTACTTCCTATTTTCTCATCTTAGCAACTAACAGAGGGGGCAGAACAAGTCCAGAGCTCTTTCAAACACTCCTTCCAAAAGAATTGTCATTATTTGACCTGTCCAGTTGTTCTCTGGAAGAACCCACTTGCAAAGGTGTCTGACACAGGGCTCACCCAGTGTGGAAAGTGTTTCCCCAGGAGGTGTTTGTCAAAAGCAATTTCAGGCAATTGTTAAACACCTGGCTGTATGAGAAGGTGATAACAGTTGGGAGAAAGCAACAAGCTAACCAAAATACTTTTTTTTTCTTTTAAGAAAAAAAAAAAAAAAAAAGCTGGGAAATAAAATGTCCTTAGGGGCTTTGAAAATCTCTGACATATTCCTGGGACTCTACAAGGTCAGGTGCATGCCCGTGGTGGTGCATGTGCTTAGGAAAGACTTGAGAAGGTCCTAAACTTTCACCGCTGGCTGACCTTGAGTGTCTGTAAAAGCAGAATGTGAAGGCTAATGCAAGAATTTTAAACTACATGCTGGAGCATTGAAAGAGTGCCCAAATACAGACACAGAGCCCCTCAGCAAAGGTTGGTAGACTTATTAATTCCAGGAGTTTAAGGAAACTTCCATCCAATCATTAATGAACCACTAAGCTAACTGAGAAGAGAGTTTAATGGTCACACAAGAAAAAAAATACAAACTTTTACGGAATTACTTCAGGAAAATCACAGGAAAAATTAGGGTTCTACTGAGAAAAATAATCAATAGGCAATATATAGATATACAGAAAGAGATTTATTATAAGGGGTTGGCACATATGGTTATGAAGTCTGAGATGTCTTATCATCTGCTATCTGCAAGTTGGAGGCCTAGGAAAGCTGATGGAGGCTGAGGCATCTTATGACCTGCTGCTGTCTGCAAGTTGGAGGCCCAGGAAAGCTCGTGGTGTAGTTCCAGTCCAGGTCTGAAGGCCTGAAAATTGGTGGGGGGTGGGGACAGAGGGCAGTGGTGTAAGTCCTAATCTGAGTCTGAGGGCCTGATAACCAGAAGTTTTCATGTCCAAGGGCAGGAGAAGATGAATGCCCCAATTCAAACAGAGAGAGTGAATTCACCCCTCCTCTGCCTTTTTATTCTATTCAGGCCCTCAATGTGTTGGATGATAACCACCCACAGAAGTGAGGACAATCAACTTTTTTTACTCAGTCTAATGATTCAAACGCTAATCTCTTCTGAAAATGTCCTCACAGACACACCCAGAAATAATGTTTTATCAGCTATTTGGGCATCCCTTAGCTCAGTGAAGTTGACACGTAGAATTAACCATCATAAGTCCACTCTCGTCAAATTGGCACTCATACACATTCCTTAAACCACATGTAATCACTACATAAAGACAATAACAAGGTGATAATTCCACCAAACATGATACAACTATCCTGCATACAACCAAAAATGCGTAATTCCTTCCCCAGAAGAGGAGGTAAAGTCTCTAAGTGATGTTGACTCTTCTTTTGATACTGTTACTTTAATCCTATGATATAAAGTTAACAATACTTAAAAACTGATATTAAGTCAACACATCTTATGTTACATGAGAAGGAAATAAGAAAAAAATAAAGATATTTGCTTTATATAGATTGATTGATACACACAGATGTATTTATTAAAAAAAGAAGAAATATTTATGACAGTTACAGTCCTTGTTTCTGTAACTTGTATTTATAACTACCTTTTCCTACTACTCATTCTGCATTCCCTTTGCCTTCAGCAAGCACCTCAGCTGGTCATAATTCTTTACCTGGCAGGGTGACCCAAACCTTCATTTCTGAAGAGTCTAGGCCATTGGTAATCCTCCCTGGATTGGATTGGTGTAGTTTTTCTTTGACCTTAATCACAGGACACATACTAAGAGACATCCTAAGGGATCTCCTGTATACCGGGCATACTCCTTTTTATCTCCATTGTGAAGTAGTAGTCCAATTTCCCCTTGGTAGTACCAATCACCCCACCCAGCATAGTAACTCTCTTCTTTGCCTGTTGATTCTGAGGAGCCCAAAGTGGCCAGGCGGCAGTCTGTTTTTTTTTTTTTTTCTCCTACTTTAAGTTCTGGGTTACATGTGCAGAACGTGCAGTTTTGTTACATAGGTATACACATGCCGTGGTGGTTTGCTGCACCCATCAACCATATTAGATATTTCTCCTAATGTTATCCCTCCCCTAAGCCCCCGTCCCCCGACAGGCCCTGGTGTGTTATTTTCCCCTCTCTGTGTCCATGTTCTCATTGTTCAACTCCCACTTATGAGTGAGAACATGTGGTGTTTGGTTTTCTGTTCTTGTGACAGTTTGCTGAGAATGATGGTTTCCAGCTTCATCCATGTCCCTGCAAAGGACACAAACTCATCCTTTTTTTGGCTGCATCATATTCCATGGTGTATATGTGCCACATTTTCTTAATCCAGTCTATCATTGATGGACATTTGGGTTAGTTCCAAGTCTTTGCTATTGTGAATAGTGTCAGGCTGCAGTCTTAATTCCAGTGCAATGGAATTATTGTCATGTATCTTGGTGGAAGTATTTTTCCCACTGAAGCCAGATCTCTAGGTCAGATCTCTAAGCCAGCAGAGTATAAAATTGCAGGGAGAGGAAACAGAATTTGGGCTACTGAGTCACAAGGGATAATAGCGACTACTGCCAATCCTATTTCTACCCCTTGAATCCTAGACCTGTGAATCCTGGATATCAGAGAAATGGCAACTTATATTGGATGCCAATTCAGAACATATATAGCCTTCTGGAGAACCTTGCAGGTCTGGGTTCAGCTATTACCACCTAGCTGGTACTATATAACTGAGTTTTCAAAAGGCCAGTCAAGAGGTCTATCAAGTCAGTTGCTTCAGGATTGTAGGGGACATGGTAAGACCAGTGTATTTCATGAGCATGAGCACCACGGTTGCACTTCTTTTTCTGTAAAGTGAGTTTCTTGATCAGAAGCAATGCTGTATGGAATATCATAATTGTGGACAACATTTTCTGTAAGTCCGCAGATGGTAGTTTTGGCAGAAGCATTGTGTGCAGGGAAGGCAAATCTATATCTAGAGTGTCTATTCCAGAAAAAGCAAAACAATGCTTCTTCTATAATGGAAGCAGTCCAATATAATCAACCTGCCACCAGGTAGTCGGCTGATCATTCTGGGGAATGGTGCCACATTGTGGGCCCAGTGTTGATCTTGGCTATGGCAGATTGGGCACTCAGTGGTGGCTATAGCCAGATTGGCTTTGGTGAGTGGAAGTCCATGTTGCTGAGCCCATGCATAACCTCCATCCCTGTCACCATGGCCACTTTTTTTTTTTTTTATGAGCCCATGGGCAATGACAAGGGTGGCCAGGGAAGGCAGCTGAGTGGTATTCACAGAAGAAGTCATCCTATCCTTTTGATTATTCACATCCTCCTCTGCTGAAGTCATACATTGGTGAACATTCACATGGAACACAAATATCTTCACTTTTTGGCTCATTCACAATGGTATATCCACATACCTCTTCCCCCAAATTTCTTTGTCATCAATTTTCCAATCATTTTTCTTTGAAGTTCCTGACCATACAGCCAAACAATTGTTTACAGCCTATGATTTGGTATATGATCACATGTCTGGCTGTTTCTCCTTCCAAGCAAAGTGCACAACCAGGTGCACTGCCCACTGGGATGATTTCCCATCACCAGTGTCCTTTAGGGATGTCCCCATAGTGCGGCAACTTTCCACTTTTGGATGGTGCCTGTATATGGTGCAGAACCATCTGTAAACCAGGCCTGAGTCTTCTCTTCCTCTGTGAACTTATTGTAGATAACTCCCCCATGAAGCCATAGGTGCAGGCTGGGAGAGAGAAGTGTAGCAGGAGTGGGGACCATGGGGATTTGGGCCTCTTTCTCATGTAACTTATTTGTGCCCTCAGATCCTGCTCCAGCCCAATCACATATATACCACTTCCATTTGATGATGGAGCTTTGCCATGCATGCCCAATTTTAAGGCTTGGTGGGTCAGATAACTCCTAGTTCATGATGGTCAACTCAGGCTGCATGGTAACTTGGTGACCCATGGTCAAGTGTTCAGTCTCTATTCAGGCCCAGAAGCATGCCAAGAGCAATTTCTCAAAAGGACAGTAGTTGTCTGTGGAGGATGGCAGGGTCTTGCTAGAAAATCCTAAAGTCCTGTGCTGCTATTTCCTACAGGGGCCTGACAAGGGCTCCAAACAGCATCCCTATCTGCCATTGAAACTTAAGGCACCACTGGATCTGCTGGATCATATGGCCCAAGTAGCAGAGCAGCTTGAACAGCTGCCTGGACCTGTCACCAAGCCTTCTCTTGCTCTGAGCCCCACTCAAAACTAGCAGCTTTTCAGGTCACTCGGTTAAATGGGTCTGAATAACACATGCAAAGGAAAACTATGTTGACTCTAAAATCCAAAGAGGCCGACTAAGTGCTGTGGCTCTTTCTTAGTTGTAAGAGGGACTGATGCAACAAGTTATCTTTCACCTTACAGAGCATATCGTGACATGCCCTACATCACTGGATCCCTAGAAATTTCACTGAGGAAGAAGGCCCTGCATTTTAGATTTATTTCCCACCCTCTGACACATAAATATTTTCCAATGAAGTCTAGAGTAGTTGCTACTTCTTGCTTACTAAGTCCAATCAGCATGTCATAAATGTAAGGAAGCAGTGTGATATCTTATAGAAGGGAAAGGTGATTAAGATCCCTGTGAACAAAATTATGACACAGGGCTAGAAAGTTGATATAGTCCTGAGGTAGGACAGTGAAGGTATACTGCTAGCCTTGCCAACTGAAAGCAAACTGCTTCTGGTTGCCTTGTGGACAGGAATGGAGAAGAAGGCATTTGAAAGATTAATAGCTTCCATACCAGATACCAGGGGATGTGTTAATTTTCTCAAGCAATGAAACCATATTTGGCATAGTAACTGCAATTTGAGTCATCAACTGGTTAAATTTATGATAACCCACTGTAATTCTCCAAGATCCATCTGTCTTCTGCACAAACCAAAGAGGAGAATTGAATGGAGATGTAGTGGAAATTACCACCCCTGCATCTTTGAAGTTCTTAATGGTGGCATTAATCTCTGAAATCCCTTGAGGAACATGACATTGCCTTTGGTTTACTATTTTCCTAGGTAGATGCCATTCTGGTGGCTTCCATTTGGCCTTTCCCACCATAAAAGCCCTCAGTACACATGTCAGAGGACTAATATTAAAGATTCTGCTAGCTACTGAGTATATCTATTCCAATTATGCATTCTGACACTGGCGAAATAACCACCACATGGGTTCATGCAACCCACTGTGAAATGGACCTCAATTAAAACTCCATTGATCACCAGACCTCTGTAAGCCCCCACTCTGACTGGTAGGCCACATTATGTTTTGGGTCTCCTAGAAGTAGTGTCAGTTCAGAACCAGAGTCCAGTAGACCCCCAAATTCTGATTACTTCCTTTTCCCCAATGTAAAGTTACCCTGGTAAAAGGCTGCAGGTCCCTTTAGGGAAGGCTGGGAGCAAAATTAATAGTATAAATTTTTGGTAGTGTACTTGGGTTCTTCCTTGAGGCAATCCAACATCCCCTTCATTAAAAAAGTACTGGGTCTATAAACTGGCTCAAGTCTGGAAATTGATTGAGGTGCTATGACTTTTTATTTTTATGATTTGAGTTAGGCTTTTGTTCCCTTGTCCTAGAAATTTTCTGCTTATAACAGATCAAGTAGATTTCCTGTCTATTTCACTTCTAGGAAATGAAGCATCATGACTAACTAACCAATGCCATAGGTCTGCATGAGTCAGACTATCTTGATTGCTGCTTTGACTCTGCTGTCCATTATGATAACTATGCTCACCTTGCCTTTGGTGGTTGAGTGCTGCCACTTGGTCTTTTCCACTCCATGATCCAATTACTCCCATTGCATTTAGGTTTACCAATTCAGTAACTGCAATTCCCAGTGTGAGGTTTGGTCTACAGAGAAGAGAGAATACAGAGCACTTCAAGGATCCTGGAGTTGCCCTCATACATTTATTTCTCATGGTATTGGCAATAGGTATGTCTTCTGAACCCTCCCAGTGTGGATGAGTAGATCCTAAATGACAAATCCACTCTAATGTTCCAATCTCCTTAAGCATTTGAATCTGTTCCTCTGCATTAAACCAAGGCATATTCAGCATTTCTAATTTGCCCAGTGTGGGCCACCTTTTGGCCAACCGATAAAACAAACTTTTAGAGCCCTTTCTAATTCCCCAAGCTGTAACATTAAATGCAGAATCTGTGCTTAGTAAACCTGTATCAATAAATTCAGCCTGATCCAACTTTATATTCCTTCTACCATTACCCCAATGCCTTACAATCCATTTCCATACATGCTTCTTGGATTTCTGTCTGTATAAATTAGAAAACTCTAGTAGTTCTTTTGGAATGTGGAATGTGGACCTGCTCATGGTCACACATTGTATCTCACTTTTAGGGAACTTCTGAGACTTGAGTCTAGTTATAGGTCTAGAAGCAAAGAAGGGTAGTGGGGGTGGGTCCTGGGCAGGCTCAGCATGGTCTTTTATGGCAACTGCTTCAGAGGAGGGCTTAACAGTGTCTTAAGGCAATGCAGGGTTAATCCTCTCAGAGGAAGGTGGTAAGACCAAGACTACTATCGGTGGAGAGGCTGACAGCACCAAGGATATGGATGCAGCTGCCACTAGCAGGGGGAGGCCACTTGCACTAAAGTTAGGGAGACCACTTTTGGTTGGGGTGAGAAGACTCAGAATTTTGGAGCTCACTTTCCCCAGCTTCTTCGGGGTCTTCCTACACATCTCCATTCTGATTTACAAGATCCTATTTTTTCCCAATTGATGTCCTCCCTTTAACAGGAGACACCCTGCAAGGTTGATAGTTTAACTTGTACTGTAATCCAGCCAATCACAGGATGAGGTTCTGTGTTTGATTTGCAGCAATTTTGGCCCTACCACTAGAGGAGACAGAGGACTCCTTCAGAACACACATAGAAGCTCTTAGGTCATTTATGCAGCACTTGAGCTTGGAATTTGAATCCCTGAGCTCATCCTTTTCTTTCATCAATTTGTCCAGCAACATTAGGAGTAACCAACCATTGTCTTTATATTTCCTAGTTTTAAAGAATTTTGAAAAGGATTCTATACAGAGTCACTCAGCTCCTTGCTTCTTACAAGTGGTTGATTAAATCGGAGTATCCAATGCAGATATTTTGCATATCTCTATGAACAGTTCATGCTATGTTATACTATGCTATGCTATGCACTATCTGTACTCTCTTTACTACTTGAAAGAGAGTCGTATCTTTAATTCTAACTATATGTTCCATGAAAGGGCCATATATGCAAAGTGACCCTCAAACCCAGAAGGAGCCAAGATGAGGCAGACAAATCCAGTTTGTCAGTACAGGGTGTTGTATTAGCGGAATTTATAGACAGAGCATGGTCTTGGGTGGCTGCAAGATAGATCTCTGCACCGCAACCCTCCAGACCCAGGGCTTATATCTCGGGGGAAACGTATAAATGCTGTGGCTACAGGTGTCACAGCCTATGATATATGCAATTATCCTTCATAAAATAAGAAGACATTAAGACATTCTTGGCCGGGCACAGTGGTTCACACCTGTAATCCCAGCACTTTGGGAGGCTGAGGCAGGCGGATTACCTGAGGTCAGGAGTTCAAGACCAGCCTGATCAACGTGGAGAAACCCCATCTCTACGAAAAAATACAAAATTAGCTGGGCGTGGTGGTGCATGCCTGTAATCCTAGCTACTAGGGAGGCTGAGGCAGGAGAATCACTTGAACCCGGGTGGTGGAGGTTGTGGTGAGCTGAGATCACGCTATTGCACTCCAGCCTGGGCAACAAGAGCAAAACTCCATCTGAAAAAAAAAAAAAGACATTCTTAGATGAATAAAAACAAACAAATACTTCATCCCTAGCAGAATTGCCCTTCAAGTATTATTAAAGGGAGTCCTTCAGGCTAAAACAAAAGGACACTAGACACTAGACAGGACACTCGAATCCACATGAAGAAATAAAGAGCACCAGTAAAGGTAGCTACATAAAAGACAGTATGGATGTATTTTTTGTTTGTAACTTGTTTGTCCTCCTGTCTGATTTAAAAGACAACTGCGTAAAGCAATAATTATGTCCATGTTCGTGGGCATACAATGTATAAAGATGTAAAGCATAAAGGAAGGGAGAAGAAATGGAGTTTTATGGGAACAACATTTTTGTGTACTATTGAAATTAAGTTGATATTCATTCAGACTGGATTGTTATAAATTAAGGTGCTAATTATAATCACCAGGGCAATCACTAAGACTATAGCTTCACGTCATTATGCCAAGCAAACAATGCTGGATTTCTCTCTTTACCCTGCTGTCCACCTGTGGCATGGTTTGCTCTCTCCTTTACGCAGTTCCTTGTATTTTCCTCCAGTGTGGCTAAGTTAGAGCCTTTACTGGGCTGGGGGTGTGGAGTGAGGGAGATGATGTTTAATTTTTCTTATGCACATCTAAGGTAAAGGAACTCATTATGCTCAATCCTGTATTAGTCCCAGGCTATCTTCATCAGAAGTGAATTGAAGTAACAAGATAATTCTTTCGTAGAATTATCTTTGATTGGCAAGGCACTTCCAGCTGAAGGAGTCACCTTCCTGGCCCTTCTTCCCACCTTGGTCAGGCTGGCCACACGCAAGACACCTGCAAACTATGAGTCTATCATTTATATACAAAGTTTATAGCACATCTGTGAACGTAAGCATTCACTTGAAGGAGCCTGGGGTTAAAGAGGGATTTTTCAGAAACAGCATCTGTGCAAGGTAACCACTGAGTCACAGTACAGCTTAGGAGGACAAAATGAGTTGATGAAAAGATAGGAATCAAGATTTTTCACACCAGCTTCTTCACACACCTCAGTTGATTTGTGCCTACAACGTTTGTTAATTTCTCCCCATTCTATGTTCTTTTTTTCCCCCTTACTTTCCTGTGCCCTCTCCTCAAAATGCTGTGATAGGCCAGGCACAGTGGCTCAAGCCCGTAATCGCAGCTTGGGGAGGCCAAGGCAGGCGGATTGCTTGAGTCTAGGAGTTCAAGACTGGCCTGGACAGCATGGTGAAACTTTGTCTCTGCAAAAACAAAAATTAGCTGGGCATGGTGGTGGGCGCCTGCAGTCCCAGCTACTCAGCTGGCTGAGGTAGGAAGATCACTCGAGCCAAGGAGGTCCAGGCTGCAGGGAACTGTGATAGCACCACTGCACTCCAGCCTGGGCTACAAAGGAAGACCTTGTCTTGAAAAAACAAACAAACAAACAAACAAACAAACAACACGCACACACAAAAACTGGGTTAGTGATTTTGGAGATTTGTTCCTCCTAAAATTAAATGCACTTTCTACCCTAAGTCTGCAGTATTTACATGCTGCCCTACAGTTTGAAGGGAAAGGGAAAAAAATTGTGTTCCTTCCCTCTCATCTCTCCCTGTCATCCTTCCTTTCTTTTCAAACTTGTGAGATTGTCTCAGCCTTTAGAAAAACAGGATGTAGCTCAAATTTAGGTAGTCTGGCACCTTTCCAGGGATATGAGGGTCTGAGGAGCATCAGGAAGAAATCACACCGGGATCAGATAGGGCCAGAGACAACTAGGCAGCAGGTAATACTTGCAAGTGTTTGATGTGAAGATGTCTCCTTTTCTTTACTTCAGATCTGGTGCAAAGACCAGAACAGCAGCACAAGTGTAATAATAATTGGCAGTCAGTGTGGGTAAAGGGATGGTGAGTACGTGTACCCAAGGAAATGGAAGGCAACACCAAATAGGTGGGTAAATGTTGCAATGACAAATCTGGTTAGATATGTGAGAAATCAAGGTAGGCTGACAGTAGGAATCTGTTAACAGGTATCAAAGTCTGGAGGTGAATAAGATTTCAGTTCCTAGGAGGGGAGCCAGCAAGGCTAGTGTTGTAAGATCAGAACCAGGCACAAGGAAGGGCTGGACTTTGGGATACAGTGTGTGAAGAGTGATAAAGAACACAGCTTTGCAACCTTTCATTTGCCCTGAATTTTCGTAATGTGCCTGGAGCAGACACTGGGCTAGGTGCTGGATATAAAATGTGATATAGTTTAGATGTTTGTCCCCTCCAAATCTCATGTTGAAATGTAATTGCCAGTGTTGGAGATGGAGCCTACTGGGGGGTGTTTGGGCCATGTGGTGAATCCTTCATGAATGGCTTGATGCTATTCTCACAATAATGAGTGGGTTCTGACTCTTAGTTCACATGAAATCTGGTTGTTTAAAAGAATGTGGCACCTCCTCCCCCTTCTTGCTCCCTCTCTCACCGTGTAACCTGCCTGCTCCTGCTTCACCTTCCACAATGAGTAAAAGCTCCCTGAGGCCTCATCAGAAGCCAAGCAGATGCCAACACCATGATTCCCATACAGCCTGCAGAACCAGGAGCCAATTAAACTTCTTTTCTTTACAAATTACCCAGTCTCAGGTAGTTCTTTATAGTGATACAAAAATGCACAAACACACAATGAAACTTAACACCAGATGATCCCAACGTTTGCAAAATTTGGGAATAAAAGTGGCTGCAGCACTACTGCTAGCTGTGTGACCTTCGGCAAGTCGCTCAACCACCCTGTGACTCCATTTTCTCAACTGTAAAATTTTTTATTTCTTATTTTGTTTTAGATTTGGGGGTACATGTGCAGGTTTGTTACATGGGTATATTGTGTGATGCTAAAGTTTGAGCTTCTAATGATCACATCGCCCAAGAAGTGGACAGAGCACTCAATAGGTAGTTTTTCAACCCCTGCCCCCTCCTCCCTTCCTCCCTTTTGGAATCACTGGTGTTTATTGTTCCCATTTCTGCGTCATTGTGTAATCAATGCTTAGCTTCTGCTTATAAGTGAGAACATGGTATTTCATTTGGTTTCTACATTGACTTGCTTAGGATAATGGTCTCCAGTTGCATCCATGTTGCTACAAAGAACATAGTTTCCTTCATTTTTATGGCTGCTTAGTATTTCATGGTGTATATGTACCACATTTTCTTTATCCAGTCTTCCATCCATGGGCACCTAGGCTGATGGCATGTATTTGCTATTGTGAATAGTGCTTCAATAAACATATGAGTACTGGTATCTTTTTGGTAGAATGATTTATTTTTCTTTGGGCATATACCTAGTAATGGTTCAGATGGTAATTCTATTTTTAATTTTTTGAGAAATCTCCAAACTATTTTCCACAGGGGGTGAACTAAATTCCATTCCAACCAAGTGTGTATAAGCATTCCATTTTCTCTACAACCTCACCAACATCTGTTATTTTTTGACTTTTTAATCATCGCCATTCTGACTGGTGTGAGATGGTATCTTATTGTGGATTTCATTTGCATTTCTCTGATGATTAGTGATATCGAGCATTTTTCATACGCTTGTTGGCCACTTGTATGTCTTCTTTTGAGAAGTATCTGCTCATGTCCTTTGCCCACTTTTTAATAGGGCTATTTATTTTATCTTGTTGATTTGTTTCAGTTCCTTTGAGATTCCAGATATTAGTCCTTTGGTGGGTGCAGTTTGGAAATATTTTCTCCCATTCTGTAGGTTGCATGATTTCCAGGTTGATAATTTCTTTTGCTCTGCAGGAGCTTCTAGTTTAATTAGGTCCCAATTGTCAATTTTTGTTTTTATGCATTTGCTTTTGAAGACTTAGTCATAAATTCTTTGCCTAGGCCAATGTTTAGAAGAGTATTTCCTAGATTTTCTTCTAGGATTTTTATAGTTTCAGTTCTTACATTTAAGTCTTTAATCCATGTTGAGTTAAACTTTGTGTATGGTGAGAGGTACGGGTCCAGTTTCATTCTTCTGCATATTGTTAGTTTTCTCAACACCATTTATTGAATAGGGTATTCTTTCCCCATTATTTATTTTCGTAAACTGTCAAAAATCAGTTGGTTGTAAATGTGTGGTTTTATTTCAGGAGTCTCCATTCTGTCCCATTGTTCTATGTTTCTATTTTTGTACCAAGAGCGTGCTATTTTGGTTACTGTAGCCTTGTAGCATAGACTGAAGTTGGGTATTGTGATACCTCCAGCTTTGTTCTTATTGCTTAGGATTGCTTTGGGTATTTGGGCTCTTTATGGGTTCCATATGAATTTTAGAATAATTTTTCTAATTTTGTGAAAAATGGCATTGATAATTTGATAGGAATAGTGTTGAATCTGTAGATTGCTTTGGGCAGTATGGACATTTTAATATTATTTCTTCCAATCCATGAGCATGGAATATTTCTCTATTTGTTTGCATCATCTATGATTTCTTTCAGCAGTGCTTTTTAGTTCTCCTTGTAGAGATCTTTGACCTCCTTAGTTAGATGTATTCCTAGGTATTTTATTTTTTGTGGCTATTGTAAATGGGATTTCATTCTTGATTTGGTTCTTAGCTTGAACGTTATTGGTGTATAGAAACACTACTGATTTTTGTACATCAATTTTGTATCCTGAGACTTTGCTGAAGTTGTTTATCAAGTCTAGGAGTCTTTTGGCAAAATATTTAGGGCTTTTAGATATAGAATTATGTCACCAGCAAAAGACAGGTAATTTGACTTCCTACGTGGATGCCTTTTATTTCTTTCTCTTGCGTGATTGCTCTGGCTAGGACTTCCAGTACTATGTTGAATAAGAGTGGTGAAAGTGGACATCCTTGTCCTCTTCCAGTTCTTAGTGGAAATGCTTCCAGTTTTTGCCCATTCAATATGATGTTGGCTGTGGGTGTGTCATAGATGGCTCTTATTATTTTGAGGTATGGTCCTTAACGCCTACATTGTTGAGGGTTTTTTTGTTTCATGAAGGGATGTTGGATTTTATAAGATGCTTATTCTGCATCTATTGAGATGATCATATGGTTTTTGTTTTTAATTCTGTTTATATGGTGAATCATATTTATTGATTTGTGTATGTTGAACTATCCTTACATCCCAGGAATAAAGCCCACTTGATTGTGGTGAATTAACTTTTTGATGTGCTGCTGGATTTGACTTGCTAGTATTTTGTTGAGGATTTTTGCTGAGGATCCAAGATATTGGCCTTTTCTTTTCTTGTTGTGTCTTTGCTAGATTTTGGTATTAGGGTGATACTGGTTTTATTAAATGAGTTAGAGAGGAGACCCTCCTTGAATTTTTTGAGTGGTTTTAGGAGCTAGTTAGTAGGATTGATACTAGTTCTTCTTATATCTGATAGAATTGGGCTGTGAATCCATCTGGTCAAGGGTTTTTGTTGTTGTTTTGTTTTGTTTTTGTTTTTGCCTGGTAGGGTTTTTTTTTTTTTTTTTTCCAACTACTGATCAATTTTATTACTTGTTATTGATCTGTTCAGGGTTTCTTTTTTTTTTTCCCCTTGGTTCAATCTTGGGAGGTTGTGTGTTTCCAGGAATATATCAATTTCTTCTGGATTTTCTAGTTTATGTGTTCAGAGATGTTCATAGTAGTCTCCAAAGATCTTTTGTACTTCTGTGGGATTGGTTGGGATGTTACCTTTGTCATTTCTGATTGTGCGTCATTGAATCTTCCCTCTTTTTCTTTGTTAATCTACTTAATGGACTGTCAATCTTGTTTATCCTCTCAAATAATCAATTTTTAATTTCTTTTGTTTTTGAAAAATGAAATGTATGGTTTTTTGTGTCTCAATTTCATTTAGTTCTACTCTTATTTTTGTTATTTATTTTCTTCTGCTAACTTTGAGTTTAGTTTGTTCTTGTTTTTCTAGTTTCATTGGGTACAAGGTTAGGTTGTTAGTTTGAGATCTTTCTATCTTCTCAGTGTAGGCATTTAGCACTATAAAGTTTCCTCTCAACACTGCTTTTGCTGTATTCCAGAAGTTTTTGTATTTTGTGTTTCCATTTCCATTTGTTTCAAATACTTTTTTAATTTCTGCCTTAATTTTGTTGTTTACCCAAAAGTCATTCTGGAGCAAGTTGTTAGGTTTCCACATATTTCTGTGGTTTTGAGAGTTCCTCTTGGTATTGATTTGTTTTTATTCCACTGTAGTCTGAGAAGATGCTTGATATGATTTCAGTTCTTAAAATGTATTAGAGACTAGCTTTGTGTTCAAGCATGTGGTCAATCTTACAGTATGTTCTGTGTGCAGATGAGAAGAATGTATATTCTATGGCTGTTGGGTGGAATATTCTGTAGATGTCTGTTAGGTCTAATTGGTCAAGTGTTGAATTTAAGTCCAGAATTTCTTTGTGAGTTTTCTGCCTTGATGATCTGTCTAATGCTATCAACGGGGTGTTGAAGTCCTTTACTATCATTGTTTGATAGTAGAGGCTGTCAAAGTCTTTTCTTAACTCTAAGAAGTAATCGTTTTATGAATCTGGGTGCTCCAATGATGGATGCATATATATTTAGGATAGTTAAATTTTCTTAGTGAATTGAACACTTTATCATTATATACTGCACTGCTTTGTTCTTTTTTACTGTTGCTGGTTTAAAGACTATTTTATCTGATATTAGAATAGCGACCCCTGCTCTTTTTTGTTTTCCATTTTCATGATAGATCTTTCTCCGTCCCTTTAATTTGAGCTGATGGGCATCGTTATATGTGACATAGGTCTCTTGAAGACAGCAGGAGGATGGGTCTGTTTTTTTTTTTTTTCTTTTATTATTATACTTTAAGTTCTAGGGTACATGTACACAACGGGCAGGTTTGTTACATATGTATACAAGTGCCATGTTGGTGTGCTGCACCTGTTAACTTATGATTTACATTAGGTATATCTCCAAATGCTATCCCTCCCCCCTCCCCCCACCCCACGACAGGCCACGGTGTGTGATGTTCCCCACCCCATGTCCAAGTGTTCATATTGTTCAATTCCCGTCTATGAGTGAGAACATGTGGTGTGTTTGGTTTTCTGTCCTTGCGATGGTTTGCTCAGAATGATGGTTCCTAGCTTCATCTATGTCCCTACAAAGGACATGAACTCATCCATTTTTATGGCTGCATACTATTCCATGGTGTATATGTGCCACATTTTCTTAATCCAATCTATCATTGATGGACATTTGGGTTGGTTCCAAGTCTGTGCTATTGTGAATAGTGCTGCAATAAACATATGTGTGCATGTGTCTTTATAGCAGCATGATTTATAATCCTTTGGGTATCTGCCCAGTAATGGGATGGCTGGGTCAAATGGTATTTCTAGTTCTAGATCCTTGAGGAATCGCCACACTGTCTTCCACAATGGTTGAACTAGTTTACAATCCCACCAACAGTGTAAAAGTGTTCCTATTGCTCCACATCCTCTCCAGCACCTGTTGTTTCCTGACTTTTGAATGATTGCCATTCTAACTGGTGTGAGATGGTATCTCGTTGTGGTTTTGATTTGCATTTCTCTGATGGCCAGTGATGATGAGCATTTTTTCAGTGTCTGTTGGCTGCATAAATGTCTTCTTTTGAGAAGTGTCTGTTCATATCCTTTGCCCACTTTTTGATGGGGCTGTTTGAATTTTTTCTTGTAAATTTGTTTAAATTTGTTAACAAAATTAAATTTGTTTCTTGTAAATTTTCTTGTAAATTTGTAGATTCTGGATATTAGCCCTTTATCAGATGGGTAGATTGTAAAAATTTTCTCCCATTCTGTGGGTTGCCTGTTCACTCTGATGGTAGTTTCTTTTGCTGTGCAGAAGCTCTTTAGTTTAATTAGATCCCATTTGTCAATTCTGGCTTTTGTTGCCATTGCTTTTGGTGTTTTAGACATGAAGTCCTTGCCTGTGTCCTGAATGGTATTGGCTAGGTTTTCTTCTAGGATTTTTATGGTTTTAGGTCTAACATTTAAGTCTTTAATCCATCTTGAATTAATTTTTGTATAAGGTGTAAGGAAGGGATCCAGTTTCAGCTTTCTACATATGGCTAGCCAGTTTTACCAGCACCATTTATTAAATAGAGAATCCTTTCCCCATTTCTCGTTTTTGTCAGGTTTGTTAAACATCAGATGGTTATAGATGTGTGGTGTTATTTCTGAGGGCTCTATTCTGTTCCATTGGTCTATATCTCTGTTTTGGTACCAGTATCATGGTGTTTTGGTTACTGTAGCCTTGTAGTATAGTTTGAAGTCAGGTAGCATGATGCCTCCAGCTTTGTTCTTTTTACTTTAGGATTGTCTTGGCAATGCGGGCTCTTTTTTGGTTCCATATGAACGTTAAAGTAGTTTTTTCCAGTTCTGTGAAGAAAGTCATTGGTAGCTTGATGGGGATGGCATTGAATCTATAAATTACCTTGGGCAGTATGTCCATTCTCATGATATTGATTCTTCCTATCCATGAGCATGGTATGTTCTTCCATTTGTTTGTGTCCTCTTTTATTTTGTTGAGCAGTGGTTTGTAGTTCTCCTTGAAGAGGTCCTTTACATCCCTTGTAAGTTGGATTCCTAAGTATTTTTTCTCTTTGAAGCAATTGTGAATGGGAGCTCACTCATAATTTGGCTCTCTGTTTGTCTGTTATTGGTGTATAGGAATGCTTATGATTTTTGCACATTGATTTTGTATCCTGAGACTTTGCTGAAGTTGCTTATCAGCTTAAGGAGATTTTGGGCTGAGATGATGGGGTTTTCTAAATATACAATCATGTCATCTGCAAACAAGGACAATTTGACTTTGTCTTTTCCTAATTGAATACCCTTTACTTTTTCTCTTGCCTGATTGCCCTGGCCAGAACTTCCAACACTATGTTTAATAGGAGCGGTGAGAGAGGGCATCCCTGTCTTGTGCCAGTTTTCAAAGGGAATACTTCCAGTTTTTGCCCATTCAGTATATTGGATGTAGGTTTGTCATAAATAGCTCTTATTATTTTGAGATACGTCCCATCAATACCTAGCTTATTAAGAGTTTTTAGCATGAAGGGCTGTTGAATTTTGTTGAAGGCCTTTTCTGCATCTATTGAGATAATCATGTGGTTTTTGTCTTTGGTTCTGTTTATATGCTGTATTACATTTATTGATTTGCGTATATTGAACCAGCCTTGCATCCCAGGGATGAAGACAACTTGGTCGTAGTGGATAAGCTTTTTGATGTGCTGCTGGATTCGGTTTGCCAGTATTTTGTTAAGGATTTTTGCATCGATGTTCATCAGGGATATTGGTCTAAAATTCTCTTTTTTTGTTGAGTCTCTGCCAGGTTTTGGTATCAGGATGATGTTGGCCTCATCAAATGAGTTAGGGAGGATTCCCTCTTTTTCTATTGATTGGAATAGTTTCAGAAGGAATGGTACCAGCTCCTCTTTGTACTTCTGGTAGAATTTGGCTGTGAATCCGTCTGGTCCTGGACTTTTTTTGGTTGGTAGGCTATTAATTATTACCTCAATTTCAGAGCCTGTTGTTGGTCTATTCAGGGATTCAACTTCTTCCTGGTTTAGTCTTGGGAGGGCATATGTGTCCAGAAATTTATCCATTTCTTCTACATTTGATTTTCTCATTTATTTGCGTAGAGGTGTTTGTAGTATTCTCTAATGGTAGTTTGTATTTCTGTGGGATCGGTGGTGATATCCTCTTTATCATTTTCATTGCGTCTATTTGATTCTTTTCTCTTTTCTTCTGTATTAGTTTTGCTAGTGGTCTATCAATTTTGTTGATCTTTTCAAAAATCCAGCTCCTGGATTCATTCATTTTTTGAAGGGTATTTTTATGTCTCTATCTTCTTCAGTTCTGCTCTGATCTTAGTTATTTCTTGCCTTCTGCTAGCTTTTGAATGTGTTTGCTCTTGCTTCTCTAGTTTTCTTAATTGTGATGTTAGGGTGTCAACTTTACATCTTTCCTGCTTTCTCTTGTGGGTATTTAGTGCTATAAATTTCCCTCTACACACTGCTTTAAATGTGTCCCAGAGATTCTGGTATGTTGTATCTTTTTTCTCATTGGTTTCAAAGAACATCTTTATTTCTGCCTTCATGTTCTTATGTACACAGTAATCACTCAGGAGCAGGTTGTTCAGTTTCCATGTAGTTGATCAGTTTTGAGTGAGTTTCTTAATCCTGAGTTCTAGTTTGATTGCACTGTGGTCTGAGAGACAGTTTGTTATAATTTCTATTCTTTTGCATTTGCTGAGGAGTGCTTTACTTCCAACTATGTGGTCAATTTTGCAATAAGTGCAATGTGGTGCTGAGAAAAATGTATATTCTGTTGATTTGGGGTGGAGAGTTCTGTAGATGTCTATTAGGTCTGCTTGGTGCAGAGCTGAGTTCAATTCCTGGATATCCTTGTTAACTTTCTGTCTAATTGATCTGTCTAATGTTGACAGTGGGGTGTTAGTCTCTCATTATTATTGTGTGGGAGTCTAAGTCTCTTTGTAGTCTCTAAGGACTTGCTTTATGAATCTGGGTGCTCTTGTATTGGGTGCATATATATTTAGGATAGTTAGCTCTTATTTTGAATTGATCCCTTTACATTATGTAATGGCCTTCTTTGTCTCTTTTGATCTTTGATGGTTTAAAGTCTGTCTTATCAAAGACTAGGATTGCAACCCCTGCTTTTTTTTGTTTTCCATGTGCTTGGTAGATTTTCCTCCATCCCTTTATTTTGAGCCTATGTGTGTCTCTGCATGTGAGATGGGTCTCCTGAATACAGCACACTGATGGGTCTTGACTCTTTATCCAATTTGGCAGTCTGTATCTTTTAATTGGAGCATTTAGCCCATTTACATTTAAGGTTAATATCATTATGTGTGAATTTGATCCTGTCGTTATGATGTTAGCTGCTTATTTCACTTGCTAGTTGATGCAGTTTCTTCCCAGCATTGATGGTCTTTACAATTTCGCATGTTTTTGCAGTGACTTGTAATGGTTTTTCCTTTCCATGTTTAGTGCTTCCTTCAGGAGCTCTTGTAAGGCAGGCCTGGTGGTGACAAAATCTCTCAGCATTTGCTTGTCTGTAAAGGATTTTATTTCTCCTTCACTTATGAAGCTTAGTTTGGCTGGATATGAAATTCTGGGTTGAAAATCCTTTTCTTTAAGAATGTTCAATATTGGCCCCCATTCTCTTCTGGTTTGTAGAGTTTCTGCCGAAAGATCCACTGTTAGTCTGATAGGCTTCCCTTTGTGGGTAACCCAACCTTTCTCTCTGGCTGCCCTTAACATTTTTTCCTTCATTTAAACTTTGGTGAATCTGACAATTATGTATCTTGGAGTTGCTCTTCTCAAGAAGTATCTTTGTGGCATTCTCTGTATTTCCTGAATTTGAATGTTGGCCTGCCTTGCTAGTTTGGGGAAGTTCTCCTAGATAATATCCTGAAGAGTGTTTTCCAACTTGGTTTCATTCTCCCTGTCACTTTCAGGTACACCAATCAGACATAGATTTGGTCTTTTCACATAATCCCATATTTCTTGGAGCCTTTGTTCATTTCTTTTTACTCTTTTTTCTCTAAATTTCTCTTTTCACTTCATTTCATTCATTAGATCTTCAATCACTGATACTCTTTCTTCCACTTGATCAAATCGGCTACTGCAGCTTGTCCATGCATCATGTAGTTCTCGTGCCATGGTTTTCAGCTCCATCAGGTCATTTAAGGACTTCTCTACACTGTTTATTCTAGTTAGCCATTTGTCTAATTCTTTTTCCAAGGTTTTTAGCTTCTTTGCAATGGTTTGAACATCCTCCTTTAGCTCAGAGAAGTTTGTTATTACTGATTGTCTGAAGCCTTCTTTTCTCAACTCGTCAAAGTCATTCTCCATCCAGCTTTTTTCCATTGCTGGTGAGGAGCTGTGTTTCTTTGGAGGAGAAGAGACACTCTGATTTTTAGTATTTTCAGCTTTTCTGCTCTGGTTTCTCCCCATCTTTGTGGTTTTATCTACCTTTGGTGTTTGATGATGGTGGTGTACAGATGGGGTTTTGGTGTGGATGTCCTTTCTGTTTGTTAGTTTTCCTTCTAACAGTGAGGACCCTTAGCTGCAGATGTGTTGGAGTTGGCTGGAGGGCCACTCCAGACCCTGTTTGCCTGGGTATCACCAGCAGAGGCTGCAGAACAGCAAATATTGCAGAACGGCAGATGTTGCTGCCTGATCCCTCCTCTGGAAGCTTTGTCTCAGAGGGGCACCCTGCTGTATGAGGTGTCAGTCAGCACCTACTGGGAAGTGTCTCCCAGTTAGGCTACTCAGGTGTCAGGGACCCACTTGAGGAGGCAGTCTGTCCGTTCTCAGATCTCAAACTCCATGCTGTGAGAACTACTAGTCTCTTCAAAGGTGTCAGACAGGGACGTTTAAGTTTGCAGAAGTTTCTGCTGCCTTTTGTTCAGCTATGACCTGCCCCCAGATGTGGAGTCTACAGAGGCAGGCAGGCCTCCTTGAGCTGCAATGGGCTCCACCGAGTTTGAGCTTCCTGGCCACTTTGTTTACCTACTCAAGCCTCAGCAATGGTGGACGCCCCTCCTCCAGCCTCACTGCTGCCTTGCAGTTCAATCTCAGACTGCTGTGCTAGCAGTGAGCAAGGGTCTGTGGGCGTGGGACCCTCCGAGCCAGGTGCAGGATATAATCTCCTGGTGTGCCATTTGCTAAGGTTGTTGGAAAAGCGCAGTATTAGGGTGGGAGTGTCCCAGTTTTCCAGGTACCATCTGTCACAGCTTCCCTTTGCTAGGAAAGGGAATTCCCCGACCCCTTGTGCTTTTCGGGTGAGGCGATGCCCCACCCTGCTCTGTGGCTGCACCCACTGTCTGACAAGCCCCAGTGAGATGAACCAGTACCTCAGTTGGAAATGCAGAAATTACCCATCTTCTGTGTCACTCATGTTGGGAGCTGCAGACTGGAGTTGTTCCTATTCGGCCATCTTGGAACCTTGGGTCTGGTTTTTAAATCCAATTTGCCACTCTGTGCCTTTTAAGTGGAAGTCATTTACATTCAAGGTTAATACTGGTATGTGAGGTTTTGTTCTTGTTGGAATGTTGTTAGTTAAGTTGCTTTGTTGTCTCTAATATGTAGTTGCTTTATAGGGTCTGTGGGCTACACGCTTGCATGTGCTTTTGTGATAGCAAGTATCATTCTTTCATTTCCATGTTTAGCATTCCCTTAAGCATCTCTCATAGGGCCAGTATGGTGATGAAAAATTCCCTTAGTGACTGCTTGTTTGGGAGAGACTTTATCTCTCCTTCATTTATGCATCTTAGTTTGGCAGGATATGGAATTCTTGGCTGGCATTTCTGTTCTTTAAGAATGCTAAAAATGGGCCCCAAATCTCTTCTGACTTGTAAGGTTTCTGCTGAGAAGTTTGATGTTAGTCTGATGAGTTTCCCTTTATAGGTAAAATAACCCTTTTCTCTGACTGATTTTTAGGTTTTTTCTTTTACGTTGACCTTGGATAGTCTGATGAATAAGTGTCTTGGTGATGGTCATCTTCTATAGTATCTTGCAGAAGTTCTCTAGATTTCTTGTATCTACATGTTGACCTATCTAGCAAGATTTGGGAAATTTTGCTGAACTATATCTCAAATATATTTTGCAAGTTGCTTTCTTTCTCTTCTCTCTCATGGGTGCCAAAAAGTCATAGATTTGTTTGCTTTACATAACACATGTTTCTCAAAATCTTTGTTCATTTTTAAAAAATTCTTTTTTCTTTATTTTTGTCTGACTGGGTTGATTAGAAGGACCAATCTTTGAGCTCTGAAATTCTTTCTTCTACTTGGTCTAGTGTGTTGTTAAGGCTTCTACCTGTATTTTGAAGTTTCAGTAGTGAGTTTTTCTTTTTCTTTTTCTTTTTTTTATTATACTTTAAGTTCTAGGGTACATATGCGTAACGTGCAGGTTTGTTACATATGTATACCTGTGCCATGTTGGTGTGCTGCACCCATCAACTTGTCAGCATCCATCAATTCATCATTTATATCAGGTATAACTCCCCAATGCAATCCCTCCCCCCTCCCCCCTCCCCATGATAGGCCCCAGTGTGTGATGTTCCCCTTCCCGAGTCCAAGTGAACTCATTGTTCAGTTCCCACCTATGAGTGAGAACATGCGGTGTTTGGTTTTCTCTTCTTGTGATAGTTTGCTAAGAATGATGGTTTCCAGCTGCATCCATGTCCCTACGAAGGACGCAAACTCTTGTTTTTTTATGGCTGCATAGTATTCCATGGTGTATATGTGCCACATTTTCTTAATCCAGTCTGTCACTGATGGACATTTGGGTTGATTCCAAGTCTTTGCTCTTGTGAATAGTGCCGCAATAAACATACGTGTGCATGTGTCTTTGTAGTAGCATAATTTGTAATCCTTTCGGTATATACCCAGTAGTGGGATGGCTGGGTCATATGGTACATCTAGTTCTAGATCCTTGAGGAATTGCCATACTGTTTTCCATGATGGTTGAACTAGTTTACAATCCCACCAACAGTGTAAAAGTGTTCCTATTTCTCCACATCCTCTCCAACACCTGTTGTTTCCTGATTTTTTAATGATTGCCATTCTAACTGGTGTGAGATGGTATCTCATTGTGGTTTTGATTTGCATTTCTCTGATGGCGAGTGATGATGAGCATTTTTTCATGTGTCTGTTGGCTGTATGAATGTCTTCTTTTGAGAAATGTCTGTTCATATCCTTT
>NC_045445.1:20386820-20410275 GCF_002776525.5 Piliocolobus tephrosceles
CTTTGGAAGCTTCCTCTCAGGGGTGTACTCCACCCTGTGAGGTGTGGGGTGTCAGACTGCCCCTAGTGGGGGATGTCTCCCAGTTAGGCTACTCAGGGGTCAGGGACCCACTTGAGCAGGCAGCCTGCCCCTTCTCAGATCTCAACCTCCGTGTTGGGAGATCCACTGCTCTCTTCAAAGCTGTCAGACAGAGTCGTTCGCGTCTGCACAAGCCTCTGCTGCTTCCCCTGTTATTTTTTAGCTGTGCCCTGTCCCCAGAGGTGGAGTCTACAGAGACAGGCAGGTTTCCTTGAGCTGCTGTGAGCTCCACCCAGTTCGAGCTTCCCAGTGGCTTTGTTTACCTACTTAAGCCTCAGCGATGGCGGGCGCCCCTCCCCCAGCCTCGCTGCTGCCTTTGGGTTAGATTGCCGCAGACTGCTGTGTTAGCAAGGAGGGAGGCTCCATGGGCGTGGGACCCTCCCGGCCAGGTATGGGATATATTCTCCTGGTGTGCCGGTGTGCTTACAGCGCAGTATTGGGGTGGGAGTTACCCGATTTTCCAGGTGTTGTGTGTCTCAGTTCCCCTGGCTAGGAAAAGGGACTCCCTTCCCCCTTGTGCTTCCCAGGTGAGGCGATGCCTCGCCCTGCTTCAGCTCTCGCTGGTCAGGCTGCAGCAGCTGACCAGCACCAATTGTCCGGCACTCCCGAGTGAGATGACCCCAGTACCTCAGTTGAAAATGCAGAAATCACCGGTCTTCTGTGTCGCTCGCGCTGGGAGATGGAGACTGGAGCTGTTCCTATTCGGCCATCTTGCTCCGCCCTCCTCCAGTAGTGAGTTTTTCAATTCCACAAGTTCTGTTTGGTTGTTTCTTAATATGTCTATGTTGTCCTTCCAACCTTGTATCATTTTTTCTGGCTTCTTAGGGTTGGATTTCAACTTTCTCTTGGGTCTCACTGAGTTTCTTTGTAATTCACATTCTGAATCCTATATCTGCCATTTCAGACATTCCATTCTGGTCAGGATCCATTGCTTGGGAGCTAGTGGGATCCTTTGGAGGTGACAAAACACTCTGGCATTTTGTATTACTGAAGAAACTCATGCTAGTTTCTTCTCATCTGAGAGAGCTGACACTTTTGTTTTTTAAATTTGCTGTTGTTGGGATGGGGCTTCTTGATTTTTTATTCTTTCTCCCTTGGAGGTATGACTGTGGTGTATATTGTGTATAATCAATTGCCTTCTTTTCTGGGTGTTTTCAGGGTGTTTTCTGGATATAACCAGTTTCTTGGTTACAGATAGGTTCATACAGTTGTGGCTTTCTCAGATGTTGCTTGTTGTAGCGATGTAATTTTGTTTGGTAGTATAATTTAGGCTGCAACTCAGTAGGTGATGTTTAAGAGTAAGAGCTGGCAAATAGGGGCCGGAATGGAGGCAATGGAAAAGTGTGACAAGCACCCTCCTCTGGTGTGTGTTTGCCTTCAGGAGGGTGGAGCTGCTGGGGAAACCCAATAAGGGGTTTCTTTTAGCCCATGCTCCCCAGGTCCTGATGGGAAGAGCCACTGCTGAGTCTGCAACAGTGCACCAAGGAGGGGAATGAGGGAACAGGAGATGACCCCCTTTCCATGTCCATTCCCGGGCTTTGGTGGTGCTGCCTTCAGCAGCTGGTGCCGCACTTGTGTTTACTTTGACCCAAGCAGGGGTTTGGCTGGTTGTGCCTACCCTCCCTTTGGGTCAGACTACACTGTGGATTAGATCTCCAGGGGAGTTGGGCCCACCTCCCTCATGCTCCTCAGAACTGGTGGGGAACCATCTTCCAACTGACCAAGGGAGCAGGCTGGGCTGCCCAGTAATGACACATGTAGATTGGTTCCAGGTCACAAAGATGTCCCAGGCTGCAAGTCTTACCATCTGGGAGAAACCTCAGCTTCAGCAATCTCCTCCCACTCCAGTCCTATGATGGGAGAGAGACTAATACCAGTGCCTACTGCTGAGGCGCTGTCCTCACTCATCACTCAGTTCTGGCTGTGAGAGCCCTTCCCCTGCTCCACAGCAAGCCCTCCAATCTCTGGCCCAAGACTAAAATGCCTGTTGTGGTTGCCACTGCCAGGTCACCAAACAATGTATCTAAACTCTCAAAAAGGTCCTAGCTATGGACTATTTTGTGACAGAGAGGGTGGGGCCCCTTTCAGGTGAGCAACATAGACAAGAAGCTGTCTATGTTCTTATCCTATGCCATATGCATCACATTTTTTAAAAAAATCATTTCTCAGGCTCTAGAGCAGTTATCCCAGGGACAGTTATGTCCCTAAAACCCAGTATTTTATGTTCCCAAATAGTCTAAGTTTCCTGAGTAAGAAGTAGAAAAAGGAAGCCTTCTTTGTTTTAATGTCTCTAAAACACAAAAAGGTCAATGTCAAGCTTCTAGAATCCTCTTAACAATGCATACTGTGAGCCAAAGCCGAGTAGGGAGAAATCTCCAAGAGAAACTATTGTGACCTTGTGTATCTACCATATCTTGGAGGAATATCCACCTATACATCCGTTCTCCTTTCCAACAGAATATTATTTGAGGCCAGGCGTGGTGGCTCATGCCTGTAAACTGAACAATTTGGGAGGCCGAGGTGGGCAGATAATGAGGTCAAGAGATTGAGACCATCCTGGTCAATGTGGTGAAACACTGTCTCTAATAAAAATACGAAAATTAGGTGGACACAGGTCACACACGGGTCACACAGGGGTCAGTCATGAGTCAGTCATGGATCACACAGCTCACACATGTCACTCACTTGTCAGTCATGTGCCACACACATGCCAGCCAAGTGTCACCCATTTATCAGTTATGTGTCAGTCACTTGTCAGCCACATGTCACAATCATGGCAGTCATCTGTCACGCATGTCAGTCACATGTAAAACACGTCAGTCATGTCACATAGGTATCACTCACTTGCCACACACCTGCCAAACAAGTGCCACGCATGTGTCACACATGGGCCAGTCATGTGTGATATGTGTCACACGTGTGAGTCACAGGTCAGTCACAGCCAAACACGTGTCAGTCACCTGTCAGTAACGTGCCACACACGTGTCAGTCACATGTCACACGTGTCAGTGACAGGCCAGTCACGTGTCAGTCACACACCACATACATGTCATTCACATGCCACACACATGCCACACACACATGTGCCACACACCACACACATGTCAGTCATGTGTCAGACACCTGTCAGTCACAGCCAAACATGTGTCAGTCACCTGTCATTCACCTGTCACACATGAGTGACGTGTGTGACCCGTGTCTGACAAGTGACTGGCATATGTGTGACATGTGACTGACACATCACTAACACGTAACATGTTTCTGACACGTGTGATATGGGTGTGACACGTGGATGACATGCATGACATGTGACTGACACATGTCTGACATGTGTGGCACACGAGTTACACATGACTGACACGTGTGTGACATGTCTGTGGCACTTAAGTGACACAAGATGACATGTGTGTGACGTGTCTGACTCATAACTGACGTTTTTTGCACATGACTGACATGTGACTGATGTGTGTGACTCATGACTGACACCTGTGTGACATGTGTCCCACACGTGTGTGATGTGACTTTTTTGACAAGCTCTTTTTCTGTCTCTCAGGCTGGAGTGCAATGGTGCTCAAACCTCACTGCAGCCTCAATCTCCCAGGCTAAATCTATCCTCCCACCTCAGCCTCCCTAGTAGGTGGGAGTACAGGCATGTGCTACCACACCTGGGTAAGTTTTTAAAAAATTACTTTTAGTAGAAACAAAGTCTTGCTATTTTGCCCTGGCTGATCCCCAACTCCTGGGTTCAATTGATTCTCCTGCTCTGGCCTCCCAAAGTGCTGGGATGACAGGCGTGAGCCACGGTGCCTGACCTGAGGCATGCTTTTTAAAATAGTGATGAATATCTCCACAAAACACAGATATGTGAGGAAATCACAAAAATTAGATAAATTTTAAGGAAAAGCAAAGTATGTTCAGAGATATTTATCTTTTCAAATCTGATTTGAACTATACCTGTAACTAGTCTGCCAATAAGAGTCATTTCTTAGGGTAGTTTGGAGGAAATTTTTGAGAAGCATTGGGTGAACAGGAAGTACTCAAGAGGTAACCTGATAGGAATGTTCTAAAGAGGATTTCTATACTGAGAGGAGAGGGAATGATGAGCTCTGAGCTCCCTCAGGTCTAAGATTTTCTAAAGGCCTTTATGAAAGGCAGAGCCTTTATGAAAAAGCAGGGAGGAATCTTAGAGTTCTAGTTTGGAGGTGGTTCTACTTCAAGAGAGGTTGTTTGTGTTAACTAGCATTTACTTATACAGCAACTTTCTCTCCTGTACAAGATCAGATTATAAATTGAATGATGCTTTTCAAGGGCAAAATACCCCTTCTCCAATTGCTACAAGAAATTCACCAGCCAGGTGTGGTGGCTCACGCCTGTAATCCCAGCACTTTGGAAGGCCGAGGTGGGCAGATCACCAGGTCAGGAGATCGAGATCATTCTGGCTAACACGGTGAAACTCTGTCTCCACTAAAAAAAAAAAAAGAAAAAAAATTAGCCAGGTGTGGTGGTGGGCACCTGTAGTCCCAGCTACTCAGGAGGCTGAAGCAGGAGAATGGCATGAACCCAGGAGGTGGAGCTTGCAGTGAGCCGAGATTGCGCCACTGCACTCCAGCCTGGGAGACAGAGCGAGACTCCGTCTCAAAAAAAAAAAAAAAGAAAGAAATTCACCATGTTTCCCCACTTGTCCCCACATAGATCAACTCTCTAGTTGGTGATTATGGAGTTCAAACTTTATAGTTAAATTTCATATTTTTAGCTCAATTTTTGTTTGTTTTCTGGCCATGACCCATCTATTTGTATTCCCAGAACATGGGAAAGCAAAAGTGCTTGTGTCAGTGGATTCCCCTGGTCTGCTCCTGGTTCCACGATCCCCTGGAGGGACTCACAGAACTCAATGTATAGTCCTACTCACAGCGATTATTTATTACAGTGAAAGGATTCTGATAAAAATCAGCAAAGGGAACAGGTGCATGTCCAGGGTAAGTTAGGTGCAAATTTCCAGGGGTCCTTTCCTAATGTTGTCACAGAGGGCACTCTTAAATTTCCCAGCAATGAATTGTGACAACACGTGTGAAATGTTGCCCATCAGGAAAGCCCATTAGAGACTCAGTGCCCAGGTTTTTTATTGGGGCCTGAGGGTATGCCCTCTCTACCTGCCTCTGCCTGGCACGTACCCAAATTCCAGACTCCCAGAAGGAAAGCAGGTGTTCAGCATAAACCATATTTGCACAGTTTAGGTACAGTGAGTCATTCTTGCCAGTGAATGGTGAGAATCTTCTGAAATCTAAGTTTCCAGATGCCAGCCCAAAGGCCAACCTTGTAAGCAGGGCTTTCTAAGAATAGCAGTTTTCAAGTCTGCTATGTTAACTCTTTTCTGAACTGTGATAGATGTTTTCTGAAAAAGGGATCTAGTCTTGCCAGAAGAGGAAGGGCCTCTGACTCTTCTCTTATAGATTTTGGAGAGATCCTAACCACTGAACAAACCTCCCTCCCTTTTAACAACAGAAAGAATAGGAATAATTATAGAGGGAGAATCAGCAGGAAAAAAATTTTTTTTAATACTTCAAATGAGACCAAATAAGTAGAGGCTTGTCTGCATGGGCATAACAACTTGGCCCAAGTAAATAGCCACAAAAGAGATCCCTTATCACAACCCAGTGTCTGCCTTACGTATGTGTTGGAGCAGGAAAATATATATATGCAAGAGCCCCAGTAAGTACTTAGAGGCATCCTGCTGGCTTACAGACAGGGGCTAAATGCTGACTTCAGGTTTAGTACACAGTCATCACATTAAACAATGTTTACCTGCCAGGATCCTATTGTGTCTGGCTGTTACAGCTCCTTGATGTTTTTCTACTCTCCCTGCCTGGATGTACTATCTAGCACATCATCTGTCAGCCCTTTTAATTGCCTTCTTGATGGCCCTAGGTTCCCTGTGTGTCTCCTAAGGTGCCATCATTGCAGAATCAAGAGAGTTGCCAGTCTCCTTCCTTGCTTACTTACTAGTGTCTCTTGGTAAAATATCACTCTCCTGGTTATCCAGGAAAGGAATGGTGGTAGGAGGAAGAAGAGTTAATGGGGCATCATCTCTGAAAAGTTGAGTGGATTGGACTAGACAAAGAATGGCAAATATGTGGCCAATCCCCTTACTCCAGCCTCCTGGGCCTATGGTGCACAGACAGCATGGTGTTATTTCTTGTTGTGTCCAACACAGTCTTTATTCTGGGCAGCCATTGTCAATTCCTCAAAATTGGCATAAAAATTGAAGCCTACTGATTCCTGGCATAGATTGCTTTTAAAGTCCCTTTAATTTATAAGTTAAGTGATTACTTTATTCTTGTGAAATGCATATAAGTAAAAACAAGCTAAGCAAATGTGGCTCAGTACCATGTACTGTGGAATATGTAATATTTTTACTAATTACTGTGGAATATCTGATATTTTTAGGTGAAATATGGACAAACATTTAACAGTTGTAAACTTATTTTAATGTGAATAAGGAGAATTAGTGAACACATCAAACTTACTTGTGAAAATGAAATGAAGTTTAGATTTATTAATGTATTTATTTAAAGGAAAAGGAGCCAAATTAAAGGCTATTTAGTAAATAATAGTACAGGTATGGCAAAAACCACAGAAGTAGATTCAAATCCTTGCTTCAAAATGTCCTGACCATATGAATTTGAGACAGGTACTTAATCTCTATGGGCTTCAGCCCTTTCATTGGTTGAAGGAAGAAAGTACTGCCCGCTTCCAGTGTTGTAAAGATTAGAAGTAATGATATGGAAGTGGGGAAGGGAAGTGCTGGGAAGGGAAGGGCAGTGCTGGGAAGGGAAGGGCGTGGTCCCTGGCGAGGGCTCCACCCTCAGCCTATGCCCACTGACCTAGGTGAGGACAGATACTCCTGCCTTCCCGCCCTAATGTTGCATTTCCCAAGACCACCCTGGCCTGCCATGCCCCCATCCTGTGCCTATAAAAAACCCCGAGGCCCTAGCAGGCAGCCACACAAGTGGCTGGAAGTTGAGAGAAATGTATCGGTGGAAGAAGACATGAATGGCTGCACGTTGAGAGGACATTGAGGGGAGCATACCGGGGAAAGAGCACATGACAGATGCTGGCAGGCCAGCAGGCCATCGACAGGTGGAACAAGGCAACAGTTGGAGGAGAGCCTAGGCCACCAGGCGGCCCAACTCCAGGGGAAAACCCTCTCTCTTCTGGCTCCCCCATCTGCTGAGAGCTACTTCCACTCAATAAAACCTTGCACTCATTCTCCAAGCCCACACGTTTATCTGATTCTTCTGGTACACTAAGGCAAGAACTCTGGGATACAGAAAGCCCTCTGTCCTTGTGATAAGGCAGGTGTCTAATTGAGCTAACACAAGCTGCCTACAGATGGCTAAACTAAAAGAGCACCCTGTAACACATGCCCACTGGGACTTCAGCTGTAAACATTCAACCCTAGACACTGCTGTGGGGTCGCAGCCCCACAGCCTGCCCATCTGCATGTTCTCCCTAGAGGTTTGAGCAGCGGGGCACTGAAGAAGCGAGCCACTCCTCCACTGCACGTTCTGTGAGGAGGACAAGGGAACTTTTCCCGTTTCAGTAATGTATGTCAAGTTTGTAGCATTGTGGTTGACATATAGCAGACAGTCGATAATAATCAGAATTAACTAAATGCTTACTATGTGACGAGGTTGTTCCAGAGCTTTATCTATATCAATGTAACCCTCCAAAAAACCGTTACGAGATAGGTACTATTATTGGCACCTTTTTTTGCCAGGGAAGAAACTAAGACATAGAGAGGTTAAGGTGAAATCATTTCCCAAGTCACAGTTAGTAAGTGGTAGAAGGGAGATTGAACTAGGTGGTCTGACTCTAGACCCTCCAGTTAACTATATTCTAACATCTAACATTTTAAGTACCATCTGCCATCATGTACTAAACACTACCATTTAGAGGCCTTTCTCCAGGACCCTTTAGGTGTTCCCAGACATGTGCTAACAGGGGCACCGAGGGGCACTCAGCTTGGATGGGAGTGGATGGGACATATGGGGGACTGATGAAGGGACATGCTGGGGACTGTTAATGACAGAGCAAGAGGCTCAGATTGTTTTTGATAGGTAATAAGAACCAACTATAGGTATTGGTACGCTGATGAAAGTCAGATACTTTTTAAGGTACTGGACATAAAAATTGACATGATCCAACCCTCAAGGCCTACTAGTCTAGAGGTGAAGCAGCTGGCTAACAATTCACTGCAGTAAAGAGGAAAAGATGGTATGAGATGAGTCTACATGAAGCACAGCAGAGACACAAGGGGGAGAGGGTCAATTCTGCTCTGACAGACAGGGGGCAAGGAAGGCTTCATAAGGAGATGACATATGCTGGTTTTACAGGGTCCTTGGAAGGTTTTGAGCAGAATGTCATCGCCAGAAATGTGCATTTCATTAAATAACCTATTTCCCATCCACCAACTCAGGAAAAGGAGGGCCTGACCCTGGGTGGCAGCACTGAGAAAGGGAAAGAGGAACACAGAGGCAGGCTTGGGGTAAGATTATCAGGGGATGATGATTACATATGGGGCCCAATGGGAGTACTGATCTGAAGTCCAGGGACTGGGGTGCCCCTCTTAGGGACAGTTTATGGAAGGAGAGACTGCATTTACTTCCATCTGAAGCACCAACGAGACCTAAAGGTGTAGGTAGAAGACAACAGGAAAGAGATGCTAGGTTTTGGGAACAGCTTTCTCTCCAGAAGGACTCTATGAAAAGGCATGTCATTAATAAGGAAAGAAAGGGGTCACTCGACTTTTACCCATCATCTCAGGCTAGTTTATTATCACTGAAGGCCCCAAGAATATAGGAGATAAGATGTGATTTCCGGAGGTGGGGAGTGGGGAGCCACCTGAAACTTCAGCCCTGCATCAGCAGGACATACACCGTCTCTTGTTCACTTGCAAGAGAAGATGTGGGGAGAATGGGCCACTTGAGTCTCAGTCTCACAGTAGCCCACAGCAGGGCATTGGGTATTGTTCTGGGTATACATAGTAGAGTCTGGTTTCCCTGTCCCTCCTTGGCTAGGCAGTGGCTGCAGTTGTGTCAGTCCAAACTCAGGCTGAAGGTAGGATACAGCTCAGCATTAAACTCTCAAATGACACCTTAGGCCTGTGACCAAGGAGGGCAGGGTATTGCCCAGGCAAGCAGCATGGGCAAAGAGCTGTTGGGAGTGTGGTTCACTCGCATCTCAGTCTCACAGCAGCCTGTTGCAGAGCTGTGGGTATTGTTCTAGATATTCATAGGATAAGCTGTAGCATAGGATATTCATAGGATGAAAAATTAATTTTTTAATTTGGTGAATGTGGCCAGTACTGACAAATGTGTGCAGCATATTAAGATGAAACACCAAAGTTGTTGCTTCAGAACAATTCTGGAGTCCCTGAAGGACCCATACTCCTGCCAGCGAGAGGAATCCCAAGCTATAGCATAGGATATTCATAGGACGGCCTAGTCTCCCTATCCCTCCTTGCCCAGGCAGCAGCTACAGCTGCATCAGCCTGAACTCAGGCCTTAACTGTAAAGTGTTTTGAAGCAGTGGCAGCTTCTGAATTTCTTGCCTGGTTGGAAGGAGCAGAAGTGTGGTGGGATAAGTAACTTGTCTTGAAGATGCTTTCACATAGCAAATAGTTTGTGTTTTTCTGTAACATTTTATTAGAAAAACTTTCAAATACATAAAAAGTTGAAAGACGTGTATAGCAAACACCATACACCCATCACCTAGATTCTACAGAGGTTAATATCTTTCTGTATTTGCTTCGTGACATATCTATTCGTCCCTCCATCCATCAATCAAACTAAGTTGCAGACATCAATCACTTCACCCCTAAACACTTCAGCCTGTATAGTGTTAAATAGAACTCAATATTTATTTATGGTGCTTTCTCTTTTTAAGATAAACATATACAGTGACATGCATAAACTTGTGTACTATTAGATAAGTTGAGACAAATGCATACATTCATATAATTCAAACCCCTATCAAGATATAGAATATTTCCTTTACCCCAGAAAGTTCTGTAATGCTCCTTCTCAGCCATCCCTAACCCACCCATCCTGTGTAGTTTCCTAGGGCTACAGCAACTAATTACCACAAACTAGGGTCTTAAAACAACAGAAATTTATTCTCTCACAGTTCTGAAGGCTAGAAGCCCCAAATCAAAGTGTCATCACGGCCATGCTGTCTCTGAAGGCTCCAGGGAAGACTATGTTCCATGCCTTTCTCTTAGCTTCTGGTGTTTCTGGCAATCTCTGGTGCTCCTTGGGTTGCAGAGTCACCATTCCAAGCTGTCTCTGTCATCGATGGCATTCTTCTCGTATGTGCCTTTCTCTGTGTCTCTTCACTTCTTACAAGGACTTCAGTCATATTGAATTAGGGCCCACCCTAATGACATCCTCTAAATTTGATTACATGTAGAAAGATCCTATTTGCGAATAGGGTCACATTCACAGATACTGAGGGTTAAGGCTTCAACATATCTTTAGAGGGGACATAATTCAACCCATAACATACCCCTAGATGCAGCTGCTATTCTGATTTTTTTCCACCACTTATGTTTGCATGTCCTAGAATTTTATGTAAATAGAATAATGTTGTTTACTTTTACTTACGTATTTATTTTTGAGGCAAGATCTTACTCAGTTGCCCAGGCTGGAGTGCAGTGGTGCAGTCATGGCTCACTGCAGCCTCAAACTCCTGGGCTCAAGTGATCCTCCTGCCTAAGCCTTCCTAGTAGCTAAGACTACAGGCATGCACCACCACACCTGGCTAATTTGATTTTTATTTTTGTAGAGACAGAGTCTTGCTGTGTTTCCCAGACTGGTCTTGAACTCCTAGCCTCCAGTGATCCTCCTGCCTTGGCCTTCAAATGTGCTGGGATTACAGGCGTGAGCCACAGCACCTGGCCTATCATAGAGTCTATACCGCTTTGTGTCTAGCTTCTCTCACTTAGCATGTTTTGCGATTCATTTATGTTGTTGCATGTATCCATTCTTATTTACCTTTTTATATTCTTTTTTTTTTTTTTTGAGACAGAGTCTCACTCTGTTGCCCAGGCTGGAGTGCAGTGGCACGATCTCGGCTCACTGCAAGCTCCGCCTCCTGGGTTCACGCCATTCTCCTGCCTCAGCCTCCTGAGTAGCTGGGACTACAGGCGCCTGCCACCACGCCTGGCTATTTTTTTGCATTTTTAGTAGAGATGGGGTTTCATCATGTTAGCCAGGATGGTCTCGATCTCCTGACCTTGTGATCTGCCCGCCTCGGCCTCCCAAAGTGCTGGGATTACAGGCTGAGGCACCGCACCCGGCCCCTTCTTAAATTCTTTAAGGCTAGTCAAGTGAAGCAGTTGGAGTGGAAAAGGAACAAAGAGATTTCAACTGGTTGTAATTATTTCCTGTTAGTTGCTGACAAGTATTCCATTGTACGATGTACCACAGGTTGTTTATCCAATCTTCTGTTGATTGACACTTGGACTGTTTCTAGGTTTTAGCTGTTACAAATAAAGCAGCTATGAACATTGATATACAAGTCTTTTTGTGAAGATATTTCTCTTGGGTAAAAACCTGGGAGTTAAATTGCTGGGTGATGGGGAGGAAGAAAAGGAGGGAGAGAGAAAGGGAGGAGTTCCTTTTAAAAAAGTGGGCCACAAGGATAGGACTTGTAGCAAGTTGATGTTGAGTCTTAGAGTGTTGGAGTGGAGTTTCTTAAAATTCTGTTGACAAAGTTGTGTCTGAGACTAGCACTGAGCTTGCAATTGAGATCAAATTGTTGTCTCAGCTGTGGGTAGAGAGGAGACCTACAGAGACTGGAATCAGGCCCTTGTAAATTATTTTAGAGCCAAGTTAAAAATTGGGCTTCATTTGTCTCAGGCTGTACCTATTCTATCAGCCCTCTCCTAATTTTTATAGATACTGCCTGTAGTGACTGGAGTCCATGTATTTCAGTTTTTAAAAACAAAACAAAACAAAATACTATTACTGTTTCTGTGTCATACATTTTTTTAACCCAAGGTTCTTGGGGCTTAAAATAAGTCATATTCTGATTTCCAGATTTCATATTAGTGGCCCTATTGTGGCCATATTTTTTTTTCCCCATCAATTCATCATTTATATCAGGTATAACTCCCCAATGCAATCCCTCCCCCCTCCCCCCTCCCCATGATAGGCCCCAGTGTGTGATGTTCCCCTTCCCGAGTCCAAGTGAGCTCATTGTTCAGTTCCCACCTATGAGTGAGAACATGCGGTGTTTGGTTTTCTCTTCTTGTGATAATTTGCTAAGAATGATGGTTTCCAGCTGCATCCATGTCCCTACAAAGGACGCAAACTCATCCTTTTTTATGGCTGCATAGTATTCCATGGTGTATATGTGCCACATTTTCTTAATCCAGTCTGTCACTGATGGACATTTGGGTTGATTCCAAGTCTTTGCTATTGTGAATAGTGCCGCAATAAACATACGTGTGCATGTGTCTTTGTAGTAGCATAATTTATAATCCTTTGGGTATATACCCAGTAGTGGGATGGCTGGGTCGTATGGTACATCTAGTTCTACATCCTTGAGGAATCGCCATACTGTTTTCCATAATGGTTGAACTAGTTTACAATCCCACCAACAGTGTAAAAGTGTTCCTATTTCTCCACATCCTCTCCAACACCTGTTGTTTCCTGATTTTTTAATGATTGCCATTCTAACTGGTGTGAGATGGTATCTCATTGTGGTTTTGATTTGCATTTCTCTGATGTGTGGCCATATTCTTACAGAAGAAAAAAGCAGATAAAATTAAGCAGAATTAGAGAGCCCAGTTCTCTAGCAATCACTTCTTGGTATTGTCTGGCCACACTGGAGTTGAGTGATCTCTATAGATGATTTGGATGGCTGGCCTATGCAACTGGCTGGGATCCAGTTGTTTGGCTGCAGCCAGCCCTTGCTGCAGACCATGTTTAGTTCATCCATATGTCTGGGTAGCATTCCTCTGACTCTATTCCTGGATTTATTCTGAGCGGGTATCTCTCTTGTTCTTAATGAGTTCCAGGAAAAGATATTCCACAGCCTCCTTTGACAGTTTATATTACAGTGCTTTATGATATTTTCAAGAAATGCCTTTCCATTTCTACTACAACTCATTCCCTCTTTCTCTTAATTAGTGAAAATAGAGGTGAGGCTGCCACTGCCTTTTCCCGTGGTAGCCCTTATGTCCTATGAAGGTAGCTTAGTGTATTATCTTTCAAACTTCTTTCTAGAAAGAGTAGATAATATATCTTATCATGCTCCTAATCTGAGGCACCACTAAGGATGAGTGAATCAACTCCCTTGAGGGCTGAAATGACTCTTCTGGGTACTTGTCCCAACTGAACTGTTATCACACAAATAACTTTTTTCTTCCCTTTGTTCACATTCAATTAACACTTTTGTACAAAACTGAGGAGGGCAGCTAATTTATTTCTCTGATGACTGGTTAAAGCACATTGTTTTGACACTAATCTGTCTGTTCCTGCTTAATCCAGTTCTCTGGACCCATGTCCAATCCCTAATTCTGAAACCCTGCCTGCTGTCTACAGTATAGTCACCTCAATGTCTGTGGCTTATACTGTCAATGGCTTTTACTTTGTCTTTCATTTTTCTGTGAAAGGATCTTTTAGATTATTAGAGGAGAAGGACCATAATCGGCCTCCAAGGCTAGACTATGACAAGAACTAGTATGTTGTTGGCCATGAAGGAAAAACATATTTGGTTTAGACTACAGCTAGGTCTTTTCAGTTTGGAAAGACAGTGTAGCATAATGGTTAAGAATATTGATTCTAGCATTGCACAGACCTGGATTTGAACCAGTGCTACCACTTACTTGCCTGTGATTTCAAACAAGTAATTTAACTTTTCTCCATATTTCACTTTTTCTTATTTGTAAAAGGAGTGTGACTATAATATTACCTGTCTGAATAGATAAACAAATTGTGGTATCAATGGAATACTATATATCAATAAAGAGGAAGGGACTAGAATAGCAAATTTTATGTTATATACATTTAACTGCAATTCAAAAAAATGTAATATATCAAAAACCTTTGAATTGTACATTTTAAATGGGTGAATGCCATGGTATGTGAGTTATCTCTTATATGTGAGTTATCTCTTAATGCAGGTTTGTAAAAATGGACTGTTCATACATGCAACCACTCGGATGAATCCCAAAATAATTATGCTGAGTGAAAGAAGCCAGACAAAAAAGAATATATACCATATGGTTCCATTTATATAAAACTCTAGAAAGTGCATACTAATCTATAGTGACAGAAGGCAGATCAGTGGTTGCTTTGAGAGGCATTTTTGGGAGGGGTAGGATGGGAAGGGTCAGGAATGAGGGGTTGCAAAGAGGGGCAAGGAAACTTTTAGGGATGATGGATATGTTAATTATCTTGAATGTGGTGAAAACATGCTTACATATGTCAAAGATCATCAAATTTACACTTTAAATATGTCTGGTTTATTATGTCAATGATATCTTTCAAATGTTGTTTGAAAATAGTATTTTTTTCAAATGGCTGGTAAGAGCCATTTGAAACAATGAATGAAAAATGCTCTGTTATATGTTAAGTGCTTAATAAATTGTAACTTAAAAACACAATTGGCAAGGAAGAGATGCAAGGAGTAAAGTTATCTGAAAATCATTCAGGCACTCATCCAGGTTTTTCTGAATAATGATTTATCTGGCACTTGCTTTCCTTCTTTCCCAGAGGGAGAACTACACCTAAGCTCAGTTACCCACCAGATTGATGAAGTTCTTCCCCCATCAGGGAAAACTGCACCTTCTCATGGTTCTCACGGTCACAGGCTCATGTTAGCTGGCTTTCTCAGACCAGTACCCTAAACTGGTGCCACACCAATTCTAGACAACCTAGTGCCAAGCAGCCCTGTATGTTCCCCACAGACAAGGCCTATCCTAAAAATGAAGGAGATATAAATAGGAAGGGGTTTGTCTTAGTCCATTTTGTGCTGCTATTACAGAAAACCTGAGACTGGGTACTTTATAAAGAACAGAAATTGATTCCTCACAGTTCTGGAGGCTTTAAAGTCCAAGATTGGCTGGGCATGGTGGCCCACACCTGTAATCCCTGCACTTTGGGAGGCCGAGGCAGGCAGATCACGAGGTCAGGAGATCGAGACCATCATGGCTAACACGATGAAACCCCGTCTCTACTAAAAATACAAAAAATTAGCTGGGCGTGATGGTGGGTGCCTGTAGTCCCAGCTACTCGGGAGGCTGAGGCAGGAGAATGGCGTGAACCCAGGAGGCAGAGCTTGCAGTGAGCCGAGATCGCGCCACTGCACTCCAGCCTGGGTGACAGAGCGAGACTGTGACTCAAAATAAATGAATAAATAAATAAATAAATAAATAAATAAATAAATGAATAAATAAATAAATAAAATAAAGTCCAAGATCAGGGTACCGGTGGGTTTGGTGTCTGATGAGGGCAGCTTTCTGCTTCCAAGACAGAGCCTTGTTGCTGTATTCTCCAGAGGTGGGGAAACATTGTTACTTACATGGCAGAAGAGTGGAAGAACCAAGAGAGAGAACTCACTCCTGAAAGCTCCTTTTAAAAGGCATTAACCACACCCATGAAAGCAGAGCTTCCATAGTATAATCACATCTTAAAAGTTCCAACTTTTACTACTGTTAAAATGGTAATTACATTTCAACAGGAGTTTTGGATGGCAAACATTCAAACCATAGCAGGGTTTCACTACAGGAATTCAGCCCTACATTGACCCAATGAAAACCTGAATCCATCATTCTTATATTTGTTTTCTGTGTTGCACAGATTCACAAACTTAATGGCTTAAAAGAATACCCATTTATTATTTCATCATTTACATTTGTCAAATTCTTTGTGCCTCCGCTCCTAGGGACTACCTTTCCATAGGCAATTCACAGTATGCTACAATATGCTATTTGCTTCTTTGAGATAGGTAATTAAGTGCTTTTCTTTCTTTTCTATTTCAATTTATTTTATTTTATTTAATTAATTAATTAATTTATTTATTTATTTATTTTTAGTGAGACAGTGTCTTGCTATTTTGCCCAGGCTGGTCTCAAACTTCTGGGCTCAAGTGATCCTGTCACCTCAGCTTCCCAAAGGGCTGGGATTATAGATATGAGCCACCATACCCAGCCATTAAGTGCTTTTCACCTCAGGTAGAGTCCATGCCATCTGATTAAGTCAGGCCCACTCTCAAATTACCTTTTTGATTAACTGAAAAATCAGCTGATTTGGGACATTAATTGTATTTGAAAATCCCCTCACCTTTTCCCTATAACATAACCTAATCACTGAAGCAACACTGCATTGTAATTACAGCCCTTCACCTATACACAAATGGAGGTTGTAAAACAAGAGGCAGGCATCTCAGAGGCCATCTTAAAAGTAGGCCTAGGTCAATGCTTTTCTGTGGTAGAATGGGCAGATTGGGAGCACTCATGCCTTCTTTCTCTTGCTGTCTTTTGACTTACATGTCTCCTTTCTGCAATAGACCTACTTATTAATCTATTCATTGTGAAATCCAAACAGGATCCTGATGGAGAACCATGTGGGCCCCATATTGTATGGTAAATTGACACCTTGCCCAACTAGGAGGTTCATAGAATCTTCTCACTTTGTTTCAAGAGGGGTATGTACTAACAAAAATAATGTTTACAATATTTTTCTCAACTCCATCTGCCTTATAGATTGGAGAGATTAAAGTATAGCAATATAGATTGTAAGGAAAACTAATTAGGCAAATGGCCAAAGAACATGAAAAGATGCTAAACATTATTAGCTATCAGAGAATGCTAATCAAAATCACAAATGAGATACCACTTCACACCCACTAGGATGGTTATAATGAAAAACAACAAATAGTAACAAGTGTTGACCAGGGTGTTGACAAATTGGAACCTTTGTCCATTGCTGGTGGGGATATAAAATGGTGCAGGCAGTCTAGAAAACAAGTGGTTCCTCAAAAAGTTAAACATAAAGTTAACATAAAATCCAGCAATTCCACTCCTAGCTATATACCTCAAAGAATTAAAAAACATACATCTATCAAAAAACGTATACAGAAATGTTCGTAGTAGGATTATTCCTAATGGCCAAATGTAGAAACAACTCAATGTCCATCACCTAATGAATGGATAAACAAATTGTATATATCTATACAATGAAATATAATTGGCCATAAAAAGGAAGGAAGTACTGATACATGCTACAATATAGGTGAACCTTGAAAGCTTTATGTGATATGAAAGAAGCCAGTCACAAAAGACTACATGTTAAACAGTTATATCCTTAGGGACAGAAAACTGATTGGTGGTTGCTGAGAGCTGGAGGGCTTAGGGGGAAATGGGAAGTGACTAGTAACGAGTATTAGATTTCTTTTTGGAATAATGAATATGTTCTAAAATTAGAGAGTGGTGATGGTGGCACAAATTTGAATATACTAAAAACCACTGGATTGTATACTTTAAAAGGGTGAATTTTATGGTATATTAATTATATTTTAGTATATCTGTTATTTTAAGGAATCAGCCAACAAGTGTTTATTATCCTCTCTGTGTTTGATATGGGGTTAGCATTCCTAAAGTCAGTATCTAATATGCAGCAATGTGAATGAAGAATATTTCCACCTAGAAGGAATATTTTTCATTTTTGTTGAAATTGTTGGAATTATGAATGAAAAAAGTAGAGTCAAAAACATATTTGTTATAAAAATTTCTTGCAGAATAAAGTTTCTTATAGTTTAAAGCCTTGCTACTCAAATTGTGGTCCAGTAGCATTAGCACCACTTGGGATCTTGTTGCAAATGCAGAATCATAGGTCTCATTAGACTTACTGAATCAGAATGGGCATTTTAATAAGATTCACAGGTGTTTGGTATGCACATTGCAGTCTGAGAAGCACTAGCCTGAAGGTTAGCAAGATGACTTCATGACACTTTAATTTGCCCTTTAATCAGTCTGAGAGTGAAGTGGTGGCAGCATATTTAGTATTGTATTATGTTGACTGTTCTCTATATAGACTCATCATAGATGTAATCATCATCCTAAAAAGTGAAAATCAGTCCATTTTAATATAATTTCTTCCCTTATAATCTATTACTTTCCATAGCCCTTTGTAAAATCCTATGATACATGTTTTTTCAGTGATATTTTAATGTTAATTTGCCATTATTATGAACAGTTTTATATATTTCAAGGAGACAAACCTGCTTAGTGGACATTTTTAAAAGTATTGAAGTTTTAATTAAAAGTATGGGTACAAAGATAACTTGTAATTTTTAAGTTAAATTCAGTAGTAAAGAAAACTATTTAGTGTATTATTTGATTAATGTGCCAAGTGGGTAAGTTATGCTACTTAGTTAAAAGCTGTTTGTTTTCAAAGGATTGTTATGTCCTTGTTAGAATGCTAAATTACATTTTCAATTTTATGAAACTGCTCTTTCATTTATGTAAAAATTAAGATAACACAACACACCAGTTTCATAAAACAAAACTGTTATGTACATTAATTTCAGCAATATTTAATAATTGTATATTGCATGTATTTTGGGATTACCATATGATAAACTTTGAAAGCATTTTGTGGAAATAATTATATATATGAATTTAGTAAAACCCAAATAACTCTATTCTTGCCTTTCTAAAGCAATATTATGTCCCTTGAATATCCATTTTGACGATAAAATGGTTTTCTTGATCTTCCTATATAGCTAGGGATTTTATTTTGCAGTTCAATTTCAGATTCTCTCAAGTATGGGTTTCTGGCCATTAATAATGACCAAGTTAGCCAGAACCCGTGTTCATTTTCTTCCTAAGTCATTGTGGCAAAAGTAAAATGTAGTTTATTTGTGGTTTATTTAGGCATCCTTCATTAACATGACTTGATAGTATATATGGTTCCATTTCTTCTTCCTGCCTTTTTTCTCTTCTGGCCTATCACTTTTCAAATGAAATAATAAAAAAAAAAACGGACAACTTACTCTTTATAAATTTTTATAAATTACTCATATTCAGGAATAGAGAAAGCAATCTCATTTACCATAGCTACCAAAACCACAAAATACCTAGGAATAAATTTAACCAAGGAGGTGAAAGATCTCTACAGTGAAAATTGCAAAATGCAGATGAAGGAAATTGAAGAGACCATTAAAAAATGGAAAGGCATTCCATCCTCATGGATCAGAGGATTTAATATTGTTAAAATGACCATACTAACCAAACCAATCTACAGATTCAACACAATCCCTATCAAAATACCAATGACACTCTTCACAAAAATCGAAAAAAAAAAAAAAAAAAAAGGCCAGGTGCGGTGGCTCACACCTGTAATCCCAGCACTTTGGGAGGCCCAGGTGGGCGGATCACGAGGTCAGGCGATCGAGACCATCCTGGCTAACACAGTGAAACCCTGTCTCTACTAAAAATAAAAAAAATTTGGCCAGTCGTGGTGGCGGGCACCTGTAGTCCCAGCTACTGGGAGGCTGAGGCAGGAGAATGGCATGAACCCAGGGGTGGAGCTTGCAGTGAGCGGAGATCGCCCCACTGCACTCCAGCCTGGGCGACAGAGTGAGACTCTGTCTCAAAAAAAAAAAAAAAAGAAAAAGAAAAAAAGAAAAAAAAAGAAAAAAAATTTGTATGGAACCAAAAAGGGACCCTGAAGAGTCAAAGCAATACTGAGCAAAAAGAACAAAGTTGGAGGTACCACACTACCTGGCTTCAAAATATACTACAAAGCTATATAGTAACTGAAATAGCATGTTATTGGCATAAAAACAGACATGTAGACCAATGGAACAGAATAAAGAACCCAGAAATAAATCCAAGTATTTACAGACAACCAGTTTTCAACAAAAGCACCAAGAACATATATGGAGAAAGAACAGTATCCTCAGTGAATGGTGCCCAGAAAAGTGAATATCCATATGCAGAAAAATGAAGCTAGATTCCCTGTCTGTCACTGCATACAAAAATTAACTCATGCAGATAACATGATTATATATTTAGAAAACCCCATCGTCTCAGCCCAAAAAGTCCTTAAGCTGATAAGCAACTTCAGCAAAGTCTCAGGATATACAATCAATGTGCAAAAATCACAAGCATTCCTATACACCAATAATAGACAAGCAGAGAACCAAATCATAAGTTAACTCCTATTCACAATTGCTACAGAGAATAAAATACCTAGAAATACAACTTACAAGGGATGTGAAGAACCTCTTCACAAAGAACTGCAAACCACTGCTCAAGGAAATAAGAGAGGACACAAACAAATGGGAAAAAATTTCATGCTCATGGATAGGAAGAATCAATATAGTGAAAACGGCCATACTGCCCAAAGTAATTTACAGATTCAATGCTATTCCCATCAAGCTACCATTGACTTTCTTTGCAGAATTAAAAAAAAACCAAAAAAACAAAAAAACAAAACAAAACAAAAACTAAATTTCACGTGAAACCAAAAAAGAGCCTGTATAGCCAAAACAATCCTAAGCAAAAAGCACAAAGCTGGAGACATCATGCTGCCTGATTTCAAACTATACTACAAGGCTACAGTAACCAAAACAGCATGGTACTTGTACAAAAACAGATATATAGACCAATGGAACAGAACAGAGACCTCAGAAATAACATCATACATCTACAACCATCTGATCTTCGACAAACCTGACAAAAACAAGCAATGGGGAAAGGATTCCCTATATAATAAATGGTGCTGGGAAAACTGGCTAGCCATATGCAGAAAACAGAAACTGGACCCCTTCCTTACACCTTATACAAAAATTAACTCAAGATGGATTAAAGACTAAAATGTAAAACCCAAAGCCGTAAAAGCCCTGGAAGAAAACACAGGCAATACAATTCAGGACATAGGCATGGGCAAAGACTTTATGACTAAAACACCAAAAGCAAATGCAACAAAAGCCAAAATTGACAAATGGGATCTAATCAAACTAACGAGCTTCTGCACAGCCAAAGAAACTATCATCAGAGTGAACAAGCAACCTACAGAATAGGAGAAAATTTTTGCAATCTACCCATCTGACAAAGGTCTAATATCCAGAATCTACAAGGAACTTAAACAAATTTACAAGAAAAAGGAAAAGAAACAACCCCATCAAAAAGTGGGTGAAGGATATGAACAGACACTTCTCAAAAGAAGATATTTATGCGGCCAACAAAAATATGAAAAAAAAAAGCTCATCATCACTGGTCAGAGACTGCATAAGCATAATTATATTTTAAAATAAACTCATGAATTATAAGGCTAGAAACACAAATAGCAGTTGTGAAATATATTAGTGAAGGTTTGAAGTCAAAAAATACCTGTGGATCAGAAAGCACAAAACAGAATAATTTAACCACTGAGTTTCTAAGTGATATGCATAGGCTTCATTAAGTAACTTCTATTAAGATAAATGGGAGCCATGCAGCTAAAGCTAGTTTAGAGAGAAAAAGAGGGAGAGAAACAGGGGGTGCTGGGGGAGGGTGGGAGGAAGGGGCTCTCTTTGATTAGAAAGAAACCAAACCAATATTGAAATCTTATAGTGACTTGGGAGGTCAAAAATCATTGTAAAGTCACTCTTTCTTGCAACTATTCATTGATTCCCTATTGTTAACATGGAGTGTTATTTGTGTTTGTGATATTTTAAGAATATGGTAAAATCTAGCTATAAAGAAACTCATTTGTACATACACTGGGGAAATGACAAGCCTAATCACAATTCCTTTAATATAATTTTCTGTGACAGAACTTGTTATACAGATATTTATTCTGTCAACAACATAATGAAAGGATTCAAATTTAAAAATAATTAACTCAAATTGGATTAAAGACCTAAGTGTAAGACCTAAAACTATAAAACTGCTAGGAATAAACATAGGGGAAACCACTCCAGAACATTGGTCAAGGAAAAAATTTTATGGGCAAGACTTCAGAAACACAGGCAACAAAAACAAAAAGAGACAAGTGGGACTATATCAAACTTAAAAGCTCTGCACAGCAAAGGAAGTAACATAGTGAAGCGATAACCTGCAGAATGGGAGAAAATATTTGCAAACTCATCTGACAAGGGACTAGTCTATTCAGAATATACATGGAACACAACTCAACAGCAAAATACTACTACTACTAATAATAATTCAATTAAAAGATGGGCAAAGGATCCGAATAGACATTTCTCAGAAGAAGACATACAAATGGCCAACAAGTATATGAAAAAATGTTCAACACCACTAATAATCAGGGAAATGCGAATCAAAATCACAATTAGATATCATCTCACCCCAGTTAGAATGGCTATTATCAAAAAGACAAAAGATAACAAACGCTGGTGAGGATGCAGAGTAAAAGGAACTCTTATACACCGTCAGTGGAAATGTAAATTAGTGCAGCCATTATGAAAAACACTATGGAAGATTCTCAAAAAACTAAAAATAGAATTAACACAGGATCTAACAATCCCACTTCTGGGTATCTATCCAAGGGAAAGGAAATTGGTATGTTGAAGAGATATCTGCACCCCCATGTTTACTGCAGCACTATTCACAAGAGCCAAGATATGGAAGCAGGCTATATGTCCATCAGTAGATGAATGAATAAAGAAAATGTACATATACACAATGGAATACTATTCAGCCCATAAAAAGAATAAATTCCTGTCATTTGTAGCAACATGGATGATCCTGGAGGACACTGTGTTGTTTAAAATAAGTCAAGCACAGAAAGATAAATACCACCTTCTCACTCATCTGTGGGAGCTAAGAAAAGCTGAGCTCATAAAGGTAAAGAGTAGACTTGCAGGCCGGGCATGCTGGCTCACACCTGTAATCCCAGCACCTTGGGAGGCTGAGGTGGGTGGATCACGAGGTCAGGAGTTTGAGACCATCCTGGCTAACACAGTGAAACCCGTATCTACTAAAAAAATACAAAAAGTTTAGCTGAGTGTGGTGACGGGCGCCCGTAGTCCCAGCTACTCGGGAGGCAGAGGCCAGAGAATGGCGTGATCCCGGGAGGCGGAGCTTACAGTGAGCCGAGATCGTGCCACTACGCTCCAGCCTGGGCGACACAGCGAGACTGTGTCTCAAAAAAATAAATAAAACGCTCAACAAATTCGGTATTGATGGAACGTACCTCAAAATAATAAGAGCTATTTATGACAAACCCACAGCTAATATCATACTGAATGGGCAAAAACTGGAAAAATTCCCTTTGAAAACTGGCACAAGACAGGGATGCCCTCTCTCACCACTCCTATTCAACATAGTGTTGGAAGTTCTGGCTAGGGCAATCAGGCA
>NC_045445.1:20410675-20425862 GCF_002776525.5 Piliocolobus tephrosceles
ATGCACATGTACCCTAGAACTTAAAGTATAATAAAAAAAAAAAAAATAATGTTTAACCTTCTTCAGGTTAAAAAATAAATAAATAAATAAATAAATAAATAAATAAATAAAAAGAGTACACTTGTGATCATTAGAGGTGAGGAACAGAATAGGGAGGAGAAAATAAGGAGAGATTGGTTAATGCATACAAAATAACAGCTAGATAGGAGGAATAATTTCTAGTGTTCCCTAACACTGTAGAGTGAATGTATTTAACAATAATTTATTGCATATGTTCAAAAAGCTAGAAGGGGGGATTTTGAATGCTCCCAACACAAAGAAATGATAAATGTTTGATGTGATGGATATGCTAATTGCCCTGATTTGATCATCACACACTGTATACATATATCAAAATATCACTCTGGGCTGGTCGTGGTGGCTCACGCCTATAATCCCAGCACATTGGGAGGCTGAGGTGGGTGGATAACCTGAGGTCAGGAGTTCGAGACCAGCCTGGCCAACATGGTGAAACCTCGTTTCTACTAAAAATACAAAAATTAGCCAAGACTGGCAGTGGGCGCCTGTAATCCCAGCTATTTGTGAGGCTGAGGCAGGAGAATTGCTTGAACCTGGGAGGCAGAGGTTGCAGTGAGCCAAGATCGTGCCATTGCACTCTAGCCCATGACAAGAGCAAAACTCCATCTCAAAAAAAAAAAAACAAAAACAAAAATTAAAAAAAAAAACACTGTGTATCCCATATATATGTACAATTATTACATGTCAACTAAAAATTTAAACATGGAATTATGGCCATGAGTGGTGGCTCACGCCTGTAATCCCAGCACTTTGGGAGGCTGAGGTGGGCGGATAATGAGGTCAGGAGATTGAGACCATCCTGGCTAACACGGTGAAACTTCGTCTCTACTAAAAATACAAAAAATTAGCTGGGTGTGATGGTGGGTGCCTGTAGTCCCAGCTACTGGGGAGGCTGAGGCAGGAGAATGATGTGAACCCAAGAGGCGGAGCTTGCAGTGAGCCAAGATTGCGCCACTGCACTCCAGCCTGGGCGACAGAGTGAGACTGTGTCTCAAAATAAATAAATAAATAAAATCAAAAAATAAAGATGGAATTACTCTATTGGGGTAATCTATGGAGATTGTGAGGTAAGAGTTCAAGTGTGAAAGAGAATGGCCATCCCAGCAGAAGCAAAATTAGAGTTATCCACTACCGTTTAATTGTTGTAAACATTTCTCTGCATTGGGAAGACTAAAATTCTTAATATGACCTCCAAAGCCCTGCATCATGTGGTCCCTTCCTAATTCATTGTACTCTAGCCACATTGGCCTATTTTTATTTAAGTACCTTTCCACCTTAAGCTGTTTGCATGTGCTATCCCCTCTAAATGGAAAAGTCATTCCCCTCTTTTAAACTGGTCAACTCCAAGTCATCCTTCAAACCTACCTTATATGTCGCCTTCTTAGGAAAATCTTCCTTCCTTTGAAACTAAGTTAGACTCACCTATTATGTCATCTCATAGTAAAGAAAAACTTGTGTTTTCCTTTTATAGCATTCATCACAATTCTAATGCATTTTTATATAATAATTTGAAAGGAAGGACCATATTTGCCCTTTTCACTGCTGTTTCTCAAGTTCCTAGCATTGAGCTTAGTACATAGTCATTAGCAAATATTCATTAAATGATTGGAGAGCTAAATAGGATTCTTAGAAAAATGGTGAAAGCTGCATGTTCAAAAGACTGCATAACAAGTGAAATAATAACCTACATGCCTCTAAATATTTGAATGCTCAGGTATATAGAGGGAAACACCCATATTTCAGGTCAGAGAGGGAGATGGGTCTTCCCTTGCCCTTCTATTCACAACATAGGCTATGGTCTAGTCGGCCTCTGATGGGCCTTACAGCTCACTGCATGGTTATTTCACCTCACCCAGCAGAAATCCACATCACTCCTGCCTTCCTGAGACCTCTATTCTTTTGTGAACAAACTTCCCTTAATAATGAATGTTTTCCTGGAGTCTTCACTGTCATAACTAAAATCTGGCCTTCTCTTGCAACTCTCAAAATAGAAACCACTTTTTCTCTCGCCTCTAAACTCAGAGTAAGGATTCGGGGTTGACTTCCTTTTTACTCTTATTTGGCATGCTTTCCACTGTCTCTTATGAGCCCTTCCTCTTTTGAAGTCCACACTATTCACTTATACCTTACTCTTCCCATTTTGTAGCTGTTATCTATAATCCCCTGGGATACACTGATTAATGATATTAGCACAGAATCCTAATTTTCTTTTTCACTGCATACCTTGTCCTTGGGGATTTTAACATTTAACACAGCTAACTCTTACAACAGGATGGGCTCACAGTTGTTCTCCTCTTGATGATCTTTATTTCCTACTCACTATATTTACTCATACACTATACTTCATGCCTGGTTCTGGCCATCTCTCTAAAGTTTTTCCACCTTCGCCAGGCACAGCGGCTTACGCCTGTAATTCCAGGACTTTGGGAGGCCATAGCAAGAGGATCACTTGAACCCAGGAGTTTGAGACCAGCCTGGGCAACAAAGTGAGACCCCCGTCTCTATTAAAAAAATTTTTTTAAATTAGCCAGGCATGGTGATGTGCACCTGTGGCCCCAGCTACTCAGGAGGCTGAGGCTAGAGGATTGTTTGAGCCTGCGACGTTGAGGGTGCAGTGAGCCGAGATTGCACCACCACACTCCAGCCTGGGCGACAGACTAAGACCTTGTCTCAAAAAAAAGAGCATTTCCATCTTTAAGATCTCACATTTTTACTAGAGCCCCTTACCCTTTAACCTCTTTCGTTCCCTTACTTCTATTCTTCTTCCTTACCGTGACTTCTATTATCCTTAGGAGGAAATATAATTTTTTTCCCTTAAACTGGAATACTTTTGAAGGCGAGAGGCAGATTTTATTAACAATTACACTAAGAAAATAAAATAAACTGGGACTATATTAGGAATATCAGAATGTATGTTTGCTTTACTTTTAGTCTCTCAACTCTTCCTGTTTTGACTGTGAGCACTTTCTGGTCCTACTTGCTTCCCTCCCCAAGCAATTTTTAATAAAACTTTAACCCTGTTATATGATTTTTAATTATTTTATATACATATAAGATACAAAAGAGTATGTAGCATGCATATATTCAATTTATGTTGTATTTATACATAATACAACAATACATGTTGTATAAACACAAAAATAAAACAATAATGTACTATACATTAACATGTATATGTTTAATTTTTAAACTAATAAAGGGAATAATTGTGTACCTATCATTTTGCATGTGCTATGCAGATAATCGTATCTTTTTAAAAATTCTTGAGACAGGGTCTCACTCGGTCACCCAGGCTGGAGTACAATGGCATAATCATGATTCATTGCAGCCTAAACTTCCTTTGGCTCAGGTGATTCTCCCTCTCCAGCCTCCTGAGTAGCTGGGACTACAGGTGTGCACCACCATGCCTGGCTAATATGTTTTGTATTTTTGTAGAGTTAGGGTTTTGCCACATTGCCCAGGCTGGTCTCCAACTCCTAGGCTCAAGTGATCCACCCACCTCGGCCTCCCAAAGTGTTATGTTTACAGGCGTAAGCCACTGTGCCTGGCCAATAATCACATCTTTGAATAATGACAATTTTATTTCTTTCTTTCTAATCCTTATAACTTAAATTTCTGCAATTAGTGTGCTAGCTAGGACCTTCAGTACATGTTGAGAAAAACTGTTAACAGTTTTTTTCCCCCTGATGATTTTAAAGGGAATGCTTCTAAAACTTTCCCATTAGGAATATTGTTGCAGGTGTTTTGTAGTTACCCTTTCTCACATTAAGGAAGTTCCATTATTGACATAATCATGTTTTTCTCATCTAATCTGTTAATATGGTGAATGACATTTATAGATTTTTCTAATGTTGAACTAAACTTGCATTTCTGGGATAAACACATTTAGTCATAGCATATTCTTCTATACTGTCTTAGTCCATTTCTGCTGCTATAACAAAATACCTTAGACTGGGTAATTTATAAGCAGAAATTTCTTGCTCACAGTCCTGGAAGCTGCGAAGTCCAGGATCAAGGTATGGGCAGAATTAGTGTCTAGTGAAAGCTGTTCTCTGCTTACAAGATGGTACTTTCTTGCTGCATTCTCCTATGCGGAAGGGCAAAAGGGATGAATGCTGTGTCTTGACATGGCAGAAGAAATGGAAGGTCCAGGCAGCTCTCTAAAGCTTCTTTTGATAAGGACATTAAGCTCATTCATGAGAGTGGAGCCCTCATGGCCTAATCACTTCCCAAAGACCCCAGTTCTTAATACCATCATGTTGGGGTTTAAGTTCCAACAACTGGATTTTGGAGAGACACATACATTCAAATCATTGCATGCACTTTTACTGATTTTCTTTCTGCTTGTCTTATCAGTTGAAACAAGTATGTTAAAATATTCCATTATTTTGTTGAATGTATAAATTCCTCGCCATAGTTTTATAATTTTTGCTGAATTTGTAAACTCCTCCTTTTCATTCTGTAATTTTTGCTTTATGTAGCTTGAGGTCACTGTTTTATGTGCATGCAAGTTAGGAAAGTTATATCTTCCTGGTGAATTAAACATTTTCTCATTATACAAAGACTCTAAGGATGCTTTTTGTCTTAAAGTATATTTTAATAGTAATTCACTGCTTCTTAGCTGGTATATCCTTTTCTATCCTTTTACTTTCAACTCTTCGGTCTCTTGTAAATAGCATATAGCTAGCTTTTGTTTATAAATCCTCCCTGCCAACCTTTTAGATAGTTTAGTTTATTTATATTTACTGTGATAATACTTTGCATTTGTCTCTTCTATCTTACATTTAATTTCTGCTCATCTCACTTTCTCTGTGTGTCTTTTTTATTGTAAGCTTTTGGATTGTTGTTCTTTGGGTTTTTTTTCCTATTTCCTGTTTTTCTATCTGTGGATTTAGAATTTATACAGATTACCCTTGAAATTTTACTATGCATATTAGTCTTATGTGAATAAGTATAATTTTTTTTTTCTAAACAGTGCAAGGGCTTTAGAGTGCTTTAAATACAATCACCTTTTTTTTTTTTTTGACTTACATGCTATTTTTGCCCCATATTTTAGTTCTGTCCTTTTTGTAACCCCACAAATTAGACATCATTATTATTTTTATTTTATACAACCAGTATTTATTTAGGTTTACATGTGATTGCCATTTTATATACTCATCACTTCTTGCAACTCAGAAAGACCATCAAAGCACCTATTCTAATAAGTTTTTATTTAGTTATTTATTTTTGTAGAGACAGGGTCTCTCTATGTTGTCCAGGCTGGTGTCGAACTCCTGAGTTTTGTGTGTGTTTTTTTTAATTTAGCTTTCATTTTAAGAAATTCTATTTTTCCAAAATCTACCTGTTTATTCCTAGTAGCACCTTATTGCTTGTTCAGCTTCGTTATTATCCTTTGTTCTATAATCTGTATCTAACAATTTCAATATCTTTTTTCTTAGGTAGCTAGAACTCTTTTGTATTTCCTTGTTCCTAGTTGACCCTCCCTTATAATGTCTTACCTTCTTGTGTAATTTTAATTGTCAGCTCATTGATTGATCTTAAACTGTGGGGGTCCCATGGATCTACATTTGGAAAACTTTTCTCTGGAGTGGATATGATTATCCTTCTGCCTGTGGTCATTGGGCACTGTTCTCCCAGAACAATTCAGCCCATTGGATCTCAGCTCAGTTAAAGAATTCCAGGCTCAAACTTTTCTACTTGCGCTGGCCAAGGCTTAGTATCCTGATCACAGTGCTGCTGTAGCTATCTTCTCTACCAGGAATGCCATAAATCCTGGATGTCCATCACTCAGGTCCAAGTTCCCAGTTCCTTTGAATAATCTATTGGCTAATCTACCAATTACGTTTAGTTTCGATTCTATTGTGTTTTTCATTTCTATGTGTTCTATGTGCTTCTTTTTCAAATCTGTTTATTTCCTTTCCTTTTTTTTGTTTGGTTTTTTTTTTTTTTTTTTTTTTTTTTTTTTTTTTTTTTTTGAGACGGAGTCTTGCCCTGTCGCCCAGGCTGGAGGGCAGTGGCCGGATCTCAGCTCACTGCAAGCTCCGCCTCCCGGGTTCACGCCATTCTCCTGCCTCAGCCTCCTGAGTAGCTGGGACCACAGGCGCCCGCCACCTCACCCGGCTAGTTTTTTGTATGTTTTAGTAGAGATGAGGTTTCACCGTGTTAGCCATGATGGTCTCGATCTCCTGACCTCGTGATGCGCCCGTCTCGGCCTCCCAAACTGCTGGGATTACTTGAGCCACCGCGCCCGGCCCCTGTTTATTTCCTTTCAAACTTCTCTTTTTAAAAATAAATAAAACATTTTCAATTGTCCCCCTTTTCCTTTCTTTCCCCAGGTCCCTGACATTTATTATGACAGTTTTTTAAACCAGTCTCCCTATTTATATGTTCAAGGAATAGCTAATAGAAAATAAGATAGGTAAGATAGGTTGTGGTTAGATGTTTTAGGAAGTTTTAGAAATATCATAATAAGTTTATTTTGCTTTGTCTATGTCTAAAGTATAAAAGAACTCTTCCAATAAATATAGAATAAAAATTCTGAGTGAATAGAAAGCATTGAGTTACTGTTTAATTGGCAGTCTTTATCTTTTCTTAGTGTTACATAAAGTAGCAATGTGTCTTATAATCATGGATGTCTTAGATTATCTGAAATTTAGTACTTGCTATTCTTATATACACCTCAGTGAATTTTCCATGCAGTTGCCCTTGCCTGGAATCCTGATTCCCTTTCTATACATACTAAAACCTTTCTTATCTTTCAAGCTCTAGAGGTACTATCACCTTCTTCATGAAGCCTCTCCTAATATCAACAGCTAAAAATAATATTCTGTTTTTTATTTTCCATATCATTTAATCTCATTCATGGTACTTATTTTCATCACTTTATTATAGTTGTTTGCGTACATGGCTTATCTTTTTTTAGTCTGTAATTTTTACTCGTATTTATATCTATCACAATGCTTTGAATTTAGTAATTAAATACATTTTTAGATATTAATAGACACATGACAGATACTGTCTCTTTTCTTCTCTTCCATTTCCAAACTGGCCTGTCCTTTTCCAGCCCTGAGATTGAACTGGATCAAAATATCTATTCTCATCTATTTATTTCTTTGGGTTAAAATTTGCCACCCCACCTGACTTCTCTCTCTAAGTTCTCTTACCAAGGAAGTTCAGTGTAAGTGAGTTTCTAAGATCTTTCTCATAATGACTGGAGGTTCTAATAAACATGGAGATCAGTGGAGGAGGAGATGCCAAAGTGGGAAAAGAAAACCAAGAAGGAAATGGAAGCTTTGGTGATGATGAGAGGCAGGCATGTTGAAAGCCAGCTTTGCCCAGGGCTTTACAGAACTGTTGGTTTAGCCTAAAATCTAATTTTTTTGTAAGTGGAGACAAGGTTTTACCATTTTGACCAGGCTTGTCTCGAACTCCTAACCTCAAGTGATCTGCCCACGTTGGCCTCCCAAAGTGCTGGGATTACAGGTGTGAGCCACCGCACCGAGCCCTGAGAATTTGATTTTATTCTTAGAGCACACATACTCCTCAGAAATTTCTCAGTTGTCTTTGGATTGTAACCCTTTGATCTTAAAATTTATTGTAAATACTGTAAAAGATTAAAGTCAATTTTAGAAGGGAAAGTAATGACCCTTAATTCCCCTGCCTAAATATGACAGTTTTCATCTCTTCAAGTTCCATTCCAGGATTAGTATACCAGAATTTTATATGATTACAGATTATATTATGATTACTATATATCATAATATAAAATATAATATATATATATCCTCCTGTCATTATATATTTTTTATAATTATTACTCTTAATAGTTACATCATAATCCATGGAATGTTGATTTACATAACAGACTTTAAAAATATCTGTCAGTATTTGTGCATTTAAGTTTTTACAGTGTTTATTGTTATAGGTAATAAAATTATTCATATAATGCAGAGATAAAGTAAAAATTGATGCATGTAGCATTACTTCATTTGAATCTGTTCCTTAAGATAAATTCTCAGAGGGTAATTACTAGGTTAAAGGCTCTTGATAGGTATATCCAAATTGCTTTCTGCAGTGGACATATCTCCCAAGCAGCCTGTATTAGCCCATTCTCACCCTCTTAATAAAGATATACCCGAGACTGGGTAATTTATAAAGGAAAGAAGTTTAATGGACTCACAGTTCCACATGGCTGGGGAGGCCTCACAATGATGGCAGAAGGCAAATAAGGAGCAAAGTCACATCTTACATGGTGGCAGGCAAGAGAGAATGAGAGCCAAGTGAAAGGGGGAAACCCCTTATAAAACTATCAGATCTCGTGAGACTTATTCACTACCACGAGAATAGTATGGGAGAAACTGCCCCCCCATGATTTAATTATCTTCTCCTACCGTGTCCCTCCTACAACATGTGGGAATTATGAGAGCTACAATTCAAGATGAGATTTAGATGGGGACACAGCCAAACCATATCACAGCCATTTGATGGGTGGAATTGATTCCACCACTGCCACCTCCAATCATGAGCCCTCATTAGTCTTAGCAAATCTGGGCAATCTGTTCCTTTGCCATAGTATTTGGTTGCGGTGACCCAGGCTTAAGCTGTTCAGCATATAGTATTCCCCTGGTCAAAGAAATTTGTTCAGTGGTGGCCTAGTCAGTGTGGAGCCCAGAGCTTCTTTACTGGTTTTAGAAGGCAGCATAATCTTTTCCTCAGGATGTTCAAGAGGAAGAGAAAAGTTGCTTTAGCAGCCCTTTTGCAACAATGAGGGTGGCAATGTGAGGATGAAGGGAACACAAAGAGGCAGGCAGAGCTGAAGGAGTTACAAGGAAACAGAGCCAGAACCAGGATTAAATTGTGCCTTGAATCCTCCTTACTCAAATCCCTTAGTTACATGATTCAATAAATCCCCTTTGTTTGAGTCAATTTAAATTGGGCAGCCTGTTACTTCTAAGCAGAAGCATACTGACGTATTTTTTAAAGAGTTCTATGAATTTATATTGCCATTAGTTGAATTGAAACTTCTTCATTAAGTATTTTAAATTGCTAATTCAATAAATACCTTATTGTTGCCTTAATCTTGTTTTAGTTGAATACTTGCCCATATGTTTGCTTCCTATTTTTATTTTCTCATATGAATTGACTGTTCATGTCCTTTATCCATTTATATGCTCATTTATTTGTTCATTTATTCATTGAACAAATTTTTCTTGAATGTCTACTATAAGCCTAGTCTTGATGACATTTTAAATATAAATTCAAATAAACTCTTTATACAGACTAGCCATTAAAACTTTGCCTATCATAGTTAATGCATTTTTTTCGTAGGGCAGAGTTTCCCACTTATTTCAGCCTTTTTGTTCATTCATTAACTTAGCAAATATCTATTGAGCTCATGCCAGGTTTAGTTTCAGGTCCCAGGCATATAGCAATTTAAAAAAATGTCCTGCCTTTATTGTGCTTAAATTCTAGTAAGGTCAACATATAAAAAATAAATAAACAAGTAAATTTATGGTAGGTTAGATGATGATAGATACTATCGTTCAAGGAAAATAGTTGTCAAAATGAGGTCAGGGAGTACTGGGTGGAGGTGTTGCTATTGCAAATAGGCTGGTAAGGAACATTTGAGCATGTAGCTACCTGGATGAAGAGCATTTGGGGCAGAGGAAAATAGCAAGTGCAAAGGCCCAGAAGAAAGAGCTTGCATGATATGTTGAAGGAACAGCAAGGAGGACAGCATGGTTGCAGCAGAGTGAGTAGAGAAAGAGACAAGGTCAGAGGAACCAGGAAACCAAATTATACAGATCTTTGTAGGCCGTTACAGGATTTTAGATTTTATTATACAGAGGTTTGCTTATGTCAATAGTGTAATTTAGAATAGCTAATCAGCCTAGGTGTGGTGGCTCATGCCTGTGATCCCAGCTACTTGGCGAGGCTAAGGCAGGAAGATTGCTTGAGCCCAGGAGCTAAAGACAAGCCTGGGCAACAGAGTAATACCCTGTATCTTTAAAAAAAAAAAAAAAAAAAAAAAAAAAAGGGAAAACAGTTAATCATGTCCTTTGAAATTTCTTTTCATGGGCTGGGTGCGATGGATCATACCTGTAATTCCAGCACTTTGTGAGGCCAAGGTGGGAGGATTGCTTGAGCCTAGGATTTAGAGACTAACCTGGGCAACATAGTGACACTCAATCTCTACCAAAAAAAAGAAAAGAAAAGCCACAAAAACTAGCTGGGCATGGTGGCATGCACCTGTGGTCCTAGCTACTCAGGAGGCTGAGGTGGGAGTATAGCCTGAGCCTAGCAGGTCGAGGCTGCGGTGAGCTATGATGGTGCCACTGCACTCCAACCTGGGGGACACAGCATTTAACTAAATACATTTTCCTTATATACATCACCTTTTCAAAGACATAATGCACGTGTATTCTCTTTGTTTCCGTCTTTTAATTTTCAATTTTTTTGAAACAAAGTTTCACTCTTGTTAATCAGGCTGGAGTGTAATGGCACAATCTTGGCTCACTGCAACCTCCACCTCCTAGGTTAAAGGGATTCTTCTACCTCAGCCTCCTAAGTAGCTGGGACTATTGGTGTGTGCCACCATGCCTGGCTAATTTTTGTGTTTTTAGTAGAACCAGGGTTTCACCATGTTGGCCAGGCTGGTCTCGAACTCCTGACCTCAGGTGGTCAGCCCACCTCTGCCTCCCAAAGTGCTGGGATTACAGGCATGAGCCACCTTAACGCAGACGAATTCTCAATTTTATATTTATTTATTTATTTATTTGAGATGGAGTTTCACTCTTGTTGCCCGGGCTGGAGTGCAATGGTGCAATCTCAGCTCACTGCAACCTCTACCTCCTGGGTTCAAGTGATTCTCTTGCCTCAGACTCCCAAGTAGCTGGGATTACTGGCGCCTGCCACCATACCTGGCTAATTTTTTGTGTTTTTGGTAGAGACAGGGTTTCAACACGTTGACCAGGATGGTCTTGGACTCCTGACTTCAGGTGATCTGCCCGCCTCGGCCTCCCGAAGTGCTGGGATTACAGGCGTAAGCCACCGTGCCTGGCCAGAAAGAATATTTTATTTTAATTTCTGTGATAGTTAGTGGCAGGGGAAGATGTAGCACCCCAGAGTGTAAAATTGAGGAGGCTGTCATTCTTTCACTCAACAAATATTTGTTGAATGCCTCCTATGTGTGCTAGGTCCTAGGAGCACGACAGTGAACAAAACAGACAAAAATCCTTGCTATCTTGAAACTCATAGTCTAATAATGTTCATAGGATGCAGCAGATTTTACTGAAAAATGCCAAATGATTGCTTGTCCATAATTTAGTGTGCTTTCTGCTTCTTGTATTTGGATCTGATTCTGAAGTTTTGCCAATGATGGCTGGGAATGACTTGTAATGATACTGGGTAGTATTCAGAATGTAATGTGAACATGGAAGTGTCATTGAAATATGTAGCCCCTGTAACTGTATTGCAGCTGTACCCATGAATCTATTTTGAGAGGAATGGGTATCTTGTTTGGCCTTAAAAGAATTTGTGATCTCATGCTCATTGACCTAGGCAATATTGTGAAGGTTGTATTAAGTTTATGGAACTTGTTTAACCTGAACGGCTTGATATATTTTTTCCCTAACTGTTTTTGATATTTGATTTAGTTCTTTAGTCGGAAAGTCTTGATTGGCTATTTTTAACTGCTTAGGGACTTGGGGGTAGTTGAAAACAAAGGACAAAATCTGAAGGCAAATATTAGAAGTCTTTATGGAAGAGATTTGAAGAACAGATGGCATCCTTATGTAGTGATAGCTGGTATGAGAACATAGGAAGGTTGGGAGAAGACAGCAAAGAAGTATAAAGTAAGATAAATGAAGATTTCCTAAACCTCCAGATCACCGATGAAGTTAGACCCAGTCTAGAAATTAATTAGGGCATACTCAGTGGTCTGAAAGAATTCCTCTTGGCATGAGTCTAGTCTGAACAGTTTGAATTTTTCAAAAACAACAGTTGTGGTAGAACAGCTGTTATTTTACATCTGAAAATCTCTGCAGCACACACCCTGTGCCCTGGATTTGGCTATTTTTCATTAATAAGGCTGGAGCTCCTGGAAAAGAAAGCAATCTTGGATCTTGGGATGGGGAAAAACACTGAGACGACACTCTGGTGCTTTAACAGCAGCTTGCAAAAGGGCATTTTGCAGGGAGGGGATGTTTGAAGAGGCTATAAGAAGAGTCAAAGAAGAAGGAAAGGAGGGAGGGAATCAGCAGTGAAACGGCCTGTGACAAAAGGACAAGCAATCAAATCAGTGCAGGAAAGAATGACAGAAGCAACCATAGGGTTTCTGGTAGGGGAGGCTGGGTTTGACGAGTAATTATTGTTAACAGTGTATCCGCCATCTTATACAAATTATCTTATTTAATCTTCACAGCAACTCTATGATATAGTTTCTATTATTACCTCATTTTACAAATAAGAAAGCCAAGGTATAGTGAACCTGAAGTAATTTATCCAGTTACCCAGTTAGTTAAGTGGCAGAGCCCATACTCAAGTCCTTGCTCTCAACCGTTACATTACATAGTCTTTTACAAGCCACGTAAAAAGAGCTAAAGCAGGATTTTGACATCATCCCAAGGCTAAAATTTTTCTTTTGTTGTAGTTCGTATTATTCCGCATGTAGTGTATGGGGATTTATTTTGTAACATGAAGTGCTTTAAACCGTTTGGGGCTCCTCCATGAGTGAAGGCTAATTTTGCTCTTTTTTTCAGGTTATCCAGTGGAGAATGGTTGAATCTATATCTTCCTGAGCTGATTCCAGGATTAAATCCATGATCACTCAGCTAGCCCATGCTTTTAATGCTCTGTGTTTTATTTGTGAACCCCCTCCAATCTCACAGAAGCCCAGCCTGTGTGGGGGGAATGACTGTCTTGGGGTGATTTAGTCAGTTTCAGTGACCTCCATCAGCCAAAAAAACAGACAGGCTTATAAAGCAAATAAAAAGGGTAGGAATATTAAAAGTGATTAGAAAAAGGAGAAAATTCATCCTGAGAAGAGAAAGCCTTGAGAAAAAACGGAGAAAGCAGAATCAAAACTTACCAAGGCCTTTGGATTACATTCTTGTCTCTTAACGAAAAGGGAGTTGAGATATGAGTGACGGGGCCTAACTGAGCCAAGTACAAGGATCTTGCTATATTCAGATGAGCTCTGGCAGGATGTTATCAGGGGAGAAACTAGAGCCTTGCAACTCTCTATGTTTTGAGCAGAGTTTAGAGGAGACAGCATCCCTACTGTACTTGGAAGTGTCCCTTTTAAGAATGTCAAATAAAATATACAATATTAATAATAATAGACTGGATAAGGAAAATGTGGCACATATACACCATGGAATACTATGTAGCCATAAAAAGGATGACTTCATATCCTTTGCAGGGACATGAATGAAGCTGGAAACCATCATTCTCAGCAAACTATCACAAGAACAGAAAACCAAACACCACATGTTCTCACGCATAAGTGGGAGTTAAACAATGAGAACACATGGACATAGGGAGGGGAACATCACACACTGGGGTCTGTTGGGGGGTGGGGGGCTAGGGGAGGGATAGCATTAGAAGAAACACCTAATGTAGATGACAGGTTGGTGGGTGCAGCAAACCACCACGGCACATGTATACCTATGTAACAAAACTGCACGTTCTGCACGTGTACCCCAGAACTTAAAGTATAATAAAAAAATTACCTAAGGATTTTCTTTTCATAAGTAACCTAGATTTTCTGTCTCTCTGGAGTTATTTTTACCCTGGGATATGGTGCTGAAAAAAATGATAAATTGACTCAAGGAAAATTGTTATCTTTAATATTTAGCATTCCATCTATGAACATGGCATGAATTTTATTTATTGAATGTGTCTTTTATATCTCCTGAAAGGAAAACTTCTACCTTTGGTAAGTAAATTAAATCTAGAACCCTTAACTCCTGTACCCTAGAATTTTCTCCCCCTGGGGTCTCTTGGAGTCGCTAGTGGTTAAGAACACAGAGTTTGGAGTTGGACAGAGCTGCATTTCTATTCAACTACTGCCATTTTCCTTGCTGTGTAATGTTGGATAAACCAGTATGCCTCTTTTAGCTTCAAGTTTCTCACTTGTAAGTAGAGGTGAGAAATAAAAGTGCCTACCTCACCAGGTTGTTGAGAGGGTTGAATGAGATAATGTGTGTAAAGCAATGCTGTACCTGGCTCAGGCACTCAATTATTAATAATTACTGACAACCCCACTTATGCCTACCAGTGAAGAAAGAGGTCCCACCCTCCCTTCAGCACTTTGGCCTAAATGTAGACACAGTAACCTTTCCTGAGTACCTTTTAGTATAGTTGAGGTAAGACTGGAATATTGGACAATATTGTTCTAGAGACTAGGGAATAACAGTAAATAAACACAGAGAAAAATATGAAACCAGAAAACTGCTTTATAATGTAAGTCTTGCTTTTCGGAACTCCATCTTATCTAGGTCTCTACCTATTTCCACCAGGTGGATATCATCTTAGCAACCCACCACCACCCAGGAGCCTAAGGTGAGAATTTATGAATCCCCCAATGTCTGAATCCAAGACAGCTAGACTTAGAGAAAGACAAGCAATTCATTTCTTGCCAACTTAAGATCCTGTCTTTTTTGTTCAAAATGATTGATAATCTGGAATAATTACTGTTTTCCAGGGAGACTCCATCCATGCTTCACCCACATAAGTGTGGCCTTTCCCTACAGTTATAATTTGACAAAGATTTCAGAAAATCACACACTATATCAATAGTTATACAAAACACACATATATGGGTGAGAGTGGAGGCTTTTTGTTACATCTTCCAATAGTTTGTAGTTCTCTTTATATGGATACCATACCTCTATTGACACATTCATTCTTAAAATTTTTTTTGTATTTTCCATGGTAATTTATTTAATACTTATATCTTATTTCTTTTTCATATCTTATTGAATTGACCAGAAGTTCAAAATGCTATTAAAAATGATAGAAGATGTCTATTTTGCTTCCTTTTTTAAAGAAAGAAATGTTTTTCTTTCTTTCTTTCTTTCTTTCTTTCTTTCTTTCTTTCTTTCTT